>NC_056725.1:1581697627-1581997627 GCF_019279795.1 Protopterus annectens
TCTTCATTTGGTCTGAGGAGTTATTCCTGGTCGAAGGCACTGTGGTTTACTGGCTTTTTACTTATATATTCAATTAATAATTAGTATACCTGAAAATTGTATTCTAAAATGTCCTTCTAGGGCTTTGGTAAGCTATTACAGCACCCTTCCCTTAGTTCTACCCCCACCCCATTATTGGTTTACTTATCACTGCATATCTACTAACCAAGCTACTATTGCCCAACTTACCCCTGTCTATCTTTTATTGCACAGTGCATCCACTGCATCAGGAATTTAATCACCCACCCCTGAATACTGCAAGCTGAATTTCACTGAACAGACCACCTGTGACCAGCTACTTTATAAATACAGGTTAATATCTAATGCTATAACAACCTGTTAGCAGGGCTGGTAGAAGACCAGGTGCTATCTGCAGTCAGGCCCCATCCCAGTAGTAATCCCCTATGACCTCCCATGTCTCACTAATAAACCTAGTCCAGTATATTTCTAGGCTACTACATTATACTGCTCTAGCAAACTCCCATTAGGGAAACCACTGTAAAATATTTCTCCAAAGCCAACTTCACGCTTCTTAAGACAGAAGTGGCAAACTTCACGACACCCATGCTGATGGACAATAGAGATACGACTGCTGAATCCTATACAATTGCACTTTATAAGCATTCACACGAGTGCATGGATCATGCAATCCCTAACAGAACCAAGATGCTATCCTCCAAAAAAAGGAAGCCAATCTGATGGTCCCCTGCTATAAACAAACTCTACAACAGAATAAAGAAACTGTTGCAAAAAAGAGTAAAATCCCATGATTGGAAGAACTCCGTGGTTAGCCTCAGTAAGAAGCTGAGATCCCTCATAAAATCCTCCAAAGCTAGTTACAAAAACAAAATTGTCACTGATTCTAAAGACAACCATAAAGCATTCTATAGCTATGTCAAGAATCTCAATGGCAACACTCAGACCTGCTCTGAGTTACAGCACAATGGCACTAAATATAGAGAACCAACTGATATTGCCAGCATCCTGGCAGATAGGTTCAGTACTAAGTTTACCCCTCTCTCATCCCCTAAAGGGCCCATCTCTATACTGGAATAATGCAAAGTACCTGTAATCATGACTGCACAGGTAAAAAACACACTCTCCAAAGCTAAGAACACAGCATCCATGGGATCTGGCAACATCCCAGACTGTGTTCTACATGAACTACAGACCGAACTGGCACCCCACCTAAGTACCATGTTCACTCATAGACTAACCTCAGGCTTTGTGCCCACTGAATGGCACACAGCAACGGTTATCCCACTTCACAAAAGGGAAGCCACCATGGACCCCAGGAACTACCGCCCCATTAGCCTGATGAGCCTGGTCTGCACGGCTATGGAGCATATCATCATGGAACTTATAAACAATGACATTGGTAATCTCCAAACTCTGGACCCTACCAAGTTTGGGTTTGTAAAAGGCAGATCATGTCTCCTAAACCTGATAGACTTCTTTGAAGCAGTCACCAAAGCTGTAGATGAGGGTAAGGTGGTACACACAGCCTATCTAGATCTCGCCAAGGCTTTCAACACCATCCCCCACTCTGGAATTATAGACAAACTCACAAAACTAGGTATAAATCCCTATGTCACAAGATGGGTAGCCAACTGGCTCACTGACTGAACCCACACTGTGAAAGTAGCAGACTCTAAATCCAACTTCAGACCAGTGACAAGTGGAGTACGACAGGGTTCAGTCCTAGGTCCTCTCCTGTTTGGTATCTACCTCTCTGAAGTACAGGCTAACACAGAAGATCTTTGGCTAACAAAGTTTGCAGATGACTGCAAACTAGGATCCGTAAGCAAATCTCCTAACGATGTGGACATCCTATAAAAGGGCCTCACTGAAACAGATGCCTGGTGTCAAAGCAATGGCCCCAAGCTCAATGCCAAAAAGTGCATTGTCATCCCTTTTGGTAAAAACTCTGTACCCATGAACTACCACATAGGTGGTAGTCTACTTAACACCAAAAGTGTGATAAGAGACCTTGGGACACAGGTGGACAGTAGTCTCTCCTTTGATAATCACATCGCCACAGTAGTCAAGAAACCCTTCTACGTTGCACACCTCATCACAAAAGGTTTCTCACCCAGGAAAAAAGAGGTCATTGTTCCCCTCTACTCATCACTCTTTAGACCAATTATAGAGTACAACGCCCCTTTTGGTATGTACCTCACAAGACATCTACAACAACTGGAAAGGCCACAGAAATACCTCACAAAGAGGATTACTGGCCTCAAACAGATGCCCTACATAGATCATCTCAAAAAACTCCAGCTTTACTCTGTCACATATCACCTACTCAGAGGCAATCTCTGCCTAACATACAAAGCTATGTCAAACCCAGAGCTGTTGGACATGCTCCACGTAAAGAAATCCCAATCCCTTTGAGCTACACACTCTTGGGAACTAAACCTTGTCACCACAATAAACAGAACATGCTGGAGGGATAGATTCCTTTCTCAGAGACTTCCCATACTCTGGAACAAACTACCTATCTATATCAAACAAAGCTCCTCATTAGCACTCTTCAAGAAAAATCTTGATGATTGGATGGGAGATAGGAAATTCACCCCAGGGATCACTTCTGTGGCTCTGCTTGACAGGGACACAGGAAAATAATTGTCTTGGGTGGCAAAAGCCAGGGTACCATTTGGCAAGGCTTATATAAGCCCTAGGGCCAATAGCCTAGTACCTACCTATGAACCTATGAACCTAGTCCCCCCTTTTCTTTTTTAGGTCTCACACTCACATATATCCATATAACTGTATAACTGGCTTATTTCTTTCAAGTATTTAAACACCCATAAAACTCTTTAATTGGCTTTATTTTTACATCTGTTTTAGCAAACCAACACAATTCAATTGAGAATATCCTTTACCTAGCTCACTGATTGTTTTTTGCACTCCTCTTTACCTGTTGTTCTTGGTGCTATTCCACTCTACTCCACTCCCCTACCCTGCCCCCATTTCCCACCCGCCCCACTACCTCTAGACATATACCTAGACTCTCCACCCACCAATCTTACACTACTCCTCTACAACTTCCCACAAACATGATCCCCACCCATTTCCATTATCAAAGGCAAACCACCATCCTTACATTTAATCTCACCACCCTCCTTATGCTGGTACCCGTGAACTACCTTACCTCCTATCACACCATACTGAAAGTTAACTATTCACTTCCAACAAAGCATACTTCCAGCAACTCTCTTCCCACCCTACACTACAGCCTGCACATATCCCCAAGTACATATCACCACATCACTATTCCACCTATCTCAGGAAGACTTCTCCCAACCTCTCCCAAATCTCTTATCACACATAAGTACATAGTCATCCTATTTAAACGGTTCAAGCTCTTACACCATAACATAAACCATCAAGTAATCCCAGCCAGTGACTTACACCTTAACCCAGGGCCAAATCTCTGTATACACCCCACATCTAAGCCATGCCCCACACCCAACCAAATTCCCATGAATAGACCAAAAATAGCCTTTTACTACTAAATTTAAATATCCACAGCATCAATAACAAAGTGCACCTACTCCATGCTTTACTATCCACCTATTCCCCCGATATACTATCATTAACTGAAACCTGGTTAAAACACACTACACCTGACAATGAGTTCCTCCCAACAGGATATAATGTACTATACCATGATAGATTGTCTAAAAAAGTGGGAGGTGTAGCATTCATTTACAAAAAAAACCCTACATCTTGTCACCATCAATCCTCAATCCCCCCCCCCCCATTAATAATTCTGAACTTCTCCTAGCCAAACTCAAACTTAGTGACAAAAAATCAATCAATATTACCACTGGTTACATACCACCAGGTAAAAGTATCACCTCCCTAGAAGCCCTTCTACACTGGGTAAATCAAAATCTACACCAAGAAACCATCATCCTAGGTGATTTCAATATTGAATGGAACACATGCTCAACTACTAACCCCAATACCCATATTAACCTTTATAACTTCTCCCAAATCATTCAATTTAGCACTAGAGTAGAAAACAGTAAAACCAAAGAAAACCTGCTAGACTGGATCTTGATAAATAAGGCCAACACTCCATACCATGCAGGAGTCCTTCCAGATACCCTTAGTGACCACCAACCCACCTTATTACTAAAATACAAAGCTCAAACCAACTCCACCCCCTATTACAAATTACCCGGAACAAAAATAACTTCGACCCATTCAACCTCAAACTTGAACTAAAACACAATAACTGGAACATAAACTACCCCTAGTAACATAATTCAACAATACTTTCCTACAAATCTTAAATAATCATGCCCCAGCTCGTACTACTAAACTCAAAATGCAAAATGTCCCCTGGGTCACCAAAGAAACTAAAAAAAAAGATGGAGGAATCGAGCCTGGCACTTATGGAGAGGCACTAAAACTCTAGCAAAAAGGGAACGATTCCAAAAACTTAGGAACAAAACAAAAAAAAAAGTTCTTCTGGATAAAAAGAACTATTTCCTATAATTGCAAAACAGGCATCAAAATAACACCAAAATGTTGTGGGCAGGAATAAATAAACTCCTCCATCCTGGCAAACCCTCTACCCCATTTCCAGCCACTACTACCGATATCACAGATATGCCTAACTCATTCAACAAATACTTCATAGAAACCACCTCCAAACTAGCTCAAACCAACCCACTACTGCCAACACCAATTCCCCCAAACCTGTAGTTAGACCAAAAACACCCTTCCAATTCCAACATATCCCCACCCACAATGTCAAAAGACTACTAACTAAACTTAAATCTACCACACAAGCAGTTGACTGCATCCCTGCAGAATACCTGCAGCTGGCAGCTAAAGAACTCACCTACCAAATCTCTGTCCTCCTCAACAGATCCATATCTGAACATACCATCCCACCAGTCTGGAAAACCTCCTACATCATCCATCTACATAAAGGTGGTATATCTACCAACCTATCCAACTATTGACTAGCTGCCACCCTGTCCCCACTAGCAAAAATACTCGAAAAATGCATACACTGCCATCTTGTGCCATACCTGCTTAATAACCAGTTTCTCTCTCCCACACAATATGGATTCCATCTCAATCACAGCACAACCACAGCCTTACTCTCTTTCACAAATCACATTAACCAAAACAGACACTTAGGGAAACTCTCATGTGCCATTTTCTTGGACTTGTCAAAAGCCTTTGACATGGTCAACCACCCTAAACTACTCCACTCCCTCACTGATCTGGGCCTTAGTAATCATGCATTAGCCTGGTTTCAGAACTACTTACAAGGAAGGCAACAAGCAGTTTGATGGGACAACAATCTATCCTCACTGCTACCCATTACTACCGGAGTCTAACAAAGGTCCATTCTAGGGCCACTACTTTTCTCCATTTTCACTAATAATCTCCACAACATCTGCCTATATACAAATGTCATATAATACGGAGATGACTCAGCAGTCATCTTCTGAGCCAATGATCCTCATGAACTCCTCTCTATCACTCAAAAAGCCTTCCATTCTACCGAAACCTGGTTTCTTAACAAAAAACTACTACTTAATCCCAAAGAGTCCAAACTGTTGCTATTCAAACCTAACAAATCCACCACACTACCCAACTCATTTAATATTGTATCCAGAGATGGTACTATCATCTCTCCAAATACCCACACTAAATTGCTAGGGGATACCAGTGACAATAACCTAAAATTTGACCTGCATATAAATCAAACCATAAAAAACGTCCACAAAAAACTCATCAGTCTTTACAAAAATAAACCTTTTCTAACTCAACCTGCCAGAACAACCATAGCTCAAGCTCACCTCCTCTTCATCATATTGTATGCCGCACCAATCTTTACCAACCTCCCCAAAACAGAAATTTCCAAGCTCAACATCTGCTACAATCAAATTGCCAAATTTACCACCAGTGTCCTCTATCAAGCCCACCACTGTCTCTCACTGCATCAACATAACTGGCTTGAGTTCCCTAACCTCTTATCATTCCACCAGCTTTCTTTTGCTCACAAACTCCTACTACTACCAGATAAAACCCCAGCACTATCCAACCTACTAAAACTACAAACCAATCCCAGACAACTTTGTTCTAGTGATAAAAGACTTGTCAAAGTGACCAAAAGCAATAACAGCAGGTGATTCCCTGTTCCAAAACTACATAGGCAAAATCTGGAACTCCTTACCTTTTGACATTACCACTGCCAACTCTACACTTTCATTCAAAATACGACTCAAAGAACACCTAACACTTTCATGGATATGCTCCTGCTCCCCTCCATGCTGACCTCCCACTCCCACCCTTTTCCCCACTCTATTACTCCCTGCTACATCCTCACATCACCTCCTCCTACTTAGGTTGGCTCTGTCAGCTGAATTATTGTAATCTTGTGGTAGTTTTTTGTTATTTTTAAATTTCACAACTATGTAACCTTTTATATTTTGTGTTTACCAATGTTATTTGCATTCTGTTATTTAATTTGTGGAGCTTTATCCCCGGGCCTCCACTGAAAATGGACATGTATCCAGTCAGACTCTCCTGGACAACAAATGTAAAATAAAATAAAAATAAATAAAATAAAAATAGATGCTAGAAAACTGGATATAGTGATCTCTGAAAAGAAGACAAAAGTAGCATTGTTTATTGAAATTGCCACACCCAGTGACTACAATGTTTTGTGTACAGAGAGACACAAAGTCATAAAATATCAGGATCTGCAAGCAGAAAAAAGAGCAATGTGGAAGAAAGATATCCAGACAGTTCCAATAGCAGTAGGAGTAGTAGGTCTTATAAAAAAGAATCTACAGTCGTACTTAGATATGTTACCAGTACATATAACCTCATACGAATTGCAGAAGGAGTCATTACTGGGCATATTGAGTGTGCTGCGAATAGCACTTTGGACTGACATCAAAGATTGAAACAATACTAATTTCATGAACTTTAATCGTACTTTGACTTAGGAATGGGATCCATTCACATCATGGTATTAGAAACCATAAATATTTGGAGACATTAAAAAAAAGAGTAATGAGTCTTATAAAAAAGAATCTACAATTGTATTTAGATATGTTGCCAATACATGTAACAACATATGAATTGCAGGAGGAGTCATTACTTGGCACACTGCGGGTGCTGCGAAGAGCACTTCTGACTGACATCAAAAATTGAAACAATACTAATTTCATGAATTTTAATCGAACTTTGACTTAGGAATGGGGTCCATTCCCATCATGGTATTAGAAGTCCAAAAGATTTGGAGAAATTAAAAAAAGAGTTTAGTAGGGGTCCAAATGGAGAGATGACAGGGGTCCAGATGAAGAGATGACAGGGGTCTGAATGGAGAGATCACAGGGGTCTGAATGGAGGGATGACAAGGGTCCAAATGGAGAGATCACAGGGATCCAAATGGAGAGATGACAGGGGTCCAAATGGAGAGATGAAAAGTCAGCAAACAAAGGAAAGCAGTATTGCTGGAACTGAATTCATCCTCAAGTCTTGGTGATTACCTTCAGGAGGTAGACCCTGTTTTTCACAAATCTCACTAAGACAACACTGATATGTAGAATGTATTTTATGCAGCATAAATCATGGCCAGACGTAGGTTAAAAATAAAAAAGATAGCTTGGTGCACGAGACCCAGTATAAAAAAGTGCCCAATCCTGGTAGGCACACTGGTGCCAGGAGTGGAAAAATGACAGTGTAGAATCCTCAAGATATAAAAACATTCTTACAATGAGCTAGGGCAGGCCCAGGGGAGGATGCCCCCCGTGTTGTAGCAGGAAGTAGCAGTCCACACAAATAACAAAAACTGACATGCCAAAAAGAGCCATAAAGATGACAGAGTAGACTATTGATGTATTGCTACTATAATACAAGAAGCCCAGAATTTCCAGACAGAAGATATACACAAAGATTAAGAGAGAAATTAGAGGAAAGAAAAATACTTCCACAAGAAAACCTGTCAGATGCATCAAATAAAAATGTGTGTTCATAAATACAACAGAATTATGAAAAACATTATATAGACCAAGAAACCCTGATCTGTTTGGAAAAAGAAGTATCTGAAGAAGTGCAAAAATATAAAGATCAAAATCTAGAGACTTTTTGAAAGGCATAAAAAAGAAATATGGACGTTGGAAAGAAAGAGAAAGCTGATATGGTGCAATATTTATGCAAAGGAGATAGCCAAATTACTCAACACAAAAAAGGCAGTTCCAAAGATATTCAAAGAAAAATACAGGCAAAGGTATCCAGATATGGAAAATTTCACAATAAAAAATAAGATCACAATGAGGGAATGTAGAAAAGAAGATTATTAAAGTAGAAGTTAAAAAAATAGAAGTTGAAGTTATGGAATACTTAAAAATTGAAGGATTTAGTGTAGAAAATCTAACAGAGGTTATAATACAGCATGATGGAACAAGTCCCCAAAGTAAGGAGAAACAGGAGGTTCAGAAGACATTTAGATAAGAAATATGGACATGGGAAAGAAAAAGAGATTTAATATAGAATAATATTTATGCAAAGGAGAAAGTAAAACTAATCAACTCAAAAAGAGCAGCACCAAAAATATTTGAAGAGAAATACATGCAAAGGCATCCAGACATGGAAAATTTTACAATACAAAAAATAAGATCACAAAGAGGAAAGTAGAAAAGAGGATTATTAACGAGACATTAAAGAAATAGAAACTGCGGTTATGGCGTACCTGCAAAGTGAAAGATTTAGTGTAGGAAATCTAACTCTGAAAACATCACAGCAGGATAGAGCAACGGATCACAAATTAAGGAGCAACCATAGGAGCGAGGAACATCTGATCAGTTGCCATATGAAGATATTCTGGATCCTTCATAGGAAACCAGGATAAATGTTCAGTTGAAGTTGCACAGCAAGGGGAGTTACAGCAACCTTTGGCAACTCTAACACAGTCAATGTTGTGGAGTGATAGGCCAGTGAGTTCCCATATGAAAGAGCAATGGATGACACAGGATGAAACTGAAGAGAATATGGCACAGGAGGATGCTGTGGAACTTTCTATTGAATTCCCACAGGAAAGGGAGAACAAAGAATGTGCCCTCAGTTTAGAATAAAATGTTATAAGAGAAGAGTTGCTTGATTTAATCGAGATCAACAGACATATTAAGATCAATGAAAGAAATAGACTACAGAAAGTCAAAAAAAACAAAATGTTAAAGGTTTGATAAAATAAATGAACACAGTAATTAGACTGCCCATAGAGATTCATGCAATATAACAGAAGTAAACAGGATATACTACTGTGCAGCTAAATTAATAATAGATAAAGTCTTAACACAAAAACAGACGGAAAGGAAGAGGGAGAAATCAAATGCCATCATGAAAGTATGAAACAAAGAACCTATAAAGCAATTAAGACAAGAAGTGATACTGTTAGAAGAGTATAGAAGAGGGAACAGATCAACAAAAATATTCAGAAAGATAGAGGTGATAAAAACAATGTGCTGTATGTATCAGAACAGATCAGGATCTTATCATGCACTATCACAAGTAATAAACTAAAAATATCAGCACAAACAGGATAAACCTAGAAGATATGCAGATAAATATAAAGGAAAAGTACAAAATTAGCAATTTATTGATGACCCAAAAAAGTTTTATAGACAACTGGGAAACAAGGCAAAAAAAATTGAAACAACAACAAAAAAAGAAGAAATTGATATATTTTGGAGGAATATCGATGAAGATCCTGTGGAACATAACAATCATGCTAAATGGATAGAAGCAGTAAAAGAAGGAGTAAGATGCTCAAATGTACAAGATATGAAATGGGATGAAGTAACAGCCAGAGAGATTGAAACAAAGTTAAGAAAAGCTCCTAACTGTAAAAACCCAGGTCCAGATGCAGTACCTAACGTCTGGCTAAAAGTATTAACATCTTTACATGAAGATTTAGGCATGACTAAGAACTATTTATATGCACACTCTGAATAGACATCAGCCTGGTTAACAACAGGAAAAACAATACTCCTACTTAAGAGTAAACCTGCAAGCTATCCTCAAAACTATAGCCGAATAACTTGCCTTCCGACGTATAAACTTTACACTGGAATTGATGCCAACAGAGTTTATAGTCATTTAGAAGAAAGCTCAGTCATGGCAATAGAAAAAACGGGCAATGAAAGAAAGTCATACGGGGCAAAGAATCATTTGTTGTTAAATAAAGTCATAATGGAGAACTGTAAAAAGGGGAAGAATCTAAGTATGGCATGGATAGACTACAAAAAAACATTTGACAGTATCCCACATTAATGGATAAAAGAGTGCTTACAAATGTATAAGATGCACTCTACACTGATCGATTACATTACAGTGACCATGAAACAGTGGCAAACCACGTTGCTGTTAAGCCATGATCAAGGAAAAATTATTATTCCAGGGAGTCCCACAGGGCTCTATCCTTGAACCTTTATTATAGAGCCTTAGACCCCATGCCACCATTCACAAAATTCTCAGCTAATAACATCCCTATCACACCTGTCCAACAAACCAAACTTTTAGGGGTTATCATAGATCACAGCATGGAATTCGATATGCGCATTGTACAGACAATAAAGAAAGTCCATAAAAAACTTGAAACCCTATAGATGAAAAAGTACCTCACCAATGACAGTAAAGTCACCACTGCAGGAACCCACCTACTATCCACACTCCTCTATGCCTCCCTCATACTCATCAACCTAAACAAAGCAAACTTAAAAAACTAAATACCTCCTATTATAAAATACTTAGGTTTTCTACTGACTCATCCTTCAGGACACATCACTGCATAGCAATCAAGTAACTATCCTGGCTAGAATTATCCAACTTGCTCACATATAACCAGCTTACAATAGCCCTCCATATTTTATACTATCCTGAAAGAGTCCCTGCTCTTCAAGGTCTACTTAATATCTACTCTAACAAATGCCTATTAAGATCCACCAATAAAGCACTGGCTGACATAGGTAAAAGCAACAATAGCTCTGAGGACTCCATGTTTTCCATTTCTGTTGTAAAAGCATGGAATACCATCCCCGTAGATATTAGGACCACAGAAAACAAAAATAATTTCAAAAACCTCCTCCAGTCCCATTTACATAGCTCTTGGTTATGTAATTGTTCTGACATGGTAACTTCACTTAATTAGATCATATCATACTTTAACCTTCTATGAAAGTTTGCAACAACTCCTTTCTATACTCTTAATCAATGTGTGTTTATTGTAATAGCCACTGAAGAATGTAACCAAATGACTGAACAAAATGTCTTTTCAACTGCATTGTTTATTGTAACACACTTTGCTCCTTATAGTATATTTACTTTTTGCTCCTTTCTTGGCCTTGAAACTGTACCTTATTAACTTTTTGACCTGGTACTGTACTTTATTAACATGTGTATTTGTATTTACTGTATTTGTTGTACTAAACTTTGTGAAGCTTTTCTCTATGGGTCTCCGCTGAAAATGGGATCCATGCCCAGTTGAACTTTCCCTGTAAACAAATGTAAAATAAATAATACTTGCAATGCCTATACTTATAACGTGCCACATAGAAGTATTTTTTTTAATAATGTGGATACATGGTGGTCGAAGTTCAGATTGCTATGAACCTGAGTATCCAGATCATGTACCACTGGGTCTACACTTAAGGGGGTGCTGTCTAGTATGTAATTAGCAGGGATGTCAGCTTTCCCAGAAGGAATAGTAATGCATTTTATTTACATTTATCTTTAATACATGACTTCGGCACCAATCATTTGTCTCTGTTAACCTGTCTGCAGTATATTAACATCTTTGGGGGGCTCAGTGATTGCTCCCAATTTGTAACTGTCAGCAAATTTGGCCCCTGTGGTACGTCACTGGTGACTGGTCTTTTGATGGAGGTAAAGTCATCCACTTTGACAATGTGTCTTGTCTGTGAGCCAGTTGGTTACCCATCTGTTAATGTAGGGGTCAGTTCCCAACTGGGAGAGTTTCACTATAATACCTAAGTGGGGGATTGTGCCAAATGCCTTGGCTAGGTCAAGATAGGTGGTATGCACTGTCTTTCCCTCATCCAGGGCCTTGGTGACTTTTGCAAAAAATTCAACCATGTTTAACAGGCATGATCTACTTTAATGAATCCGAAATGGGTTGGGTCCAGAGTTTAGAGATTACCTATGTCCTTGTTAATAAGATCCATAATGATTCTTTCCATGGCCTTGCAGATGAGGCTAGTCAAGCTTATTGACCTATAACTCGCAGGGTCAGTTGATGGTCCCCCTTTATGCAGAGGGATTACTGTTGCTGTCCTCCATTCCACCGTAATATAGCCAGTTTAGAGGCTGTGGTTAAACAGGGATCCAAGTGGGTCTGCTAGGTCATATTTTAAGTTGTTTAAAATCAACCTGGGATGCTGTCTGGTCCCATTGATGCCACATTTTTGGCTTTGGAAAGTGGCAAGATCACATGCTCTCTTGAAATAATAGGCTAAGGAATGGTGGCAGGTATACTTTAGTGGTTGAAGTTTGTTCTAACTTTATCACCTAACAGGTTGACTATTACCTCCAGATGAGTATGGCTGCCATCCACAACCAGTTCAGCACATAGATGGATATTCCCTTTTTAGATTTCAGACATAGTTAAAGAATACCTTATGATTATCCTTAGCTGGTGGGGGGCTATTTTTGCTTCATAAATAGCTTTGGAGGACAAGAATAGATCTCTAATTTGTTTAAGCTAAAAAGGGATTTCTTCCTCTGTTGAGCCATTTCCCTCTTACTTGGACATTAGTATTAGTTTCTTTCCCTTGTTGTATAGCCTGTTTATACTAGGGGTCCACCAAGGTGGTTTGTTTTTACTGCAAGTCTTGGTTTTAATACGGTCAAGTACAGCCAGGATTCTATATAGGACATTAGTGTACACCTCTGCTTAGGAGTCCATGTTATCTCCATTTGAAGGGGCTTTGAAACTTCTTATACCATTACATAGTAGGAGGTAATTTTTATTTTCTTTTGAGCTTTATGGGATAACGGGTCTTATAATTACATTGAACAAGACTGACTTATGGTCTGATCTTACCAGGGAGAACATCATGGGGGAGTGCAATGGTCTCCCATGTTAGTGAGGACATTTGAGCCTCTTATTGGTGTATTGACTAGCTGTTCCAGAGCATTTGCATTGACAAAGTCCAAGAACCTCTGAGCCAGCATGTTTGTGGTCATGTATGTTTCCCAGTTGACAGTAGGATAATTAAAATCACCCATGAGTAAGATGTTGGGCTGTATGGCAAGTGACTCCAGTAAGTCCAGGTATGCGGTATGCTTTTTCCTGTTTCATGGTGGGGGACCTATAGCTAGCTATGATGTGGTAGGGGGCTTTGCCTATAGTTTACTGGACATGGAGTAGCTCAAGAGAGTCATAATGTTTGACCAGTCTCGAGGTGCACTTATCCTTAACACAGATGAATACACCTCCTCCTTTGGTTGTTTCTCACTCAGTTTGTGGTCTGAATGTGTGAAAGGCATTGTAGCCTTGTACATCTGGAGTGCTTTCCACACATTTGAACCATGTTTCAGTGACTGCACAGATATCAGTATCTACAAAGGTGAGGAGTTTTTTCAGGGAGTGCAGTTTCATGTTTAGATTCCTAGCATTGAGCAGCAGTACCTTGAATTTACCTATTGAGGATTTGTTATGTTGAGAGGTTGGTTATTTTGACACTGCCTAAAAAAGGCACAATAGGGGTAGCTAATGCCTTTGCCAGTATCTAAAAGCCTGGGGAGACAGGTGTAGACCATCTCTGGCAAAGCAGTGTGACCTGTTGATCATGTCTTCCCGGGCTGACAAATATTGGATCCCCTTGGACTGACATCAGAAGCTAAGCCAATTGCTAAAGTCAATCATTTTTTATCATGGTGTGATGTGGCATCATCCTTGGAGAAGGAAGAATGCTGTTTAAGACTAGGCTTATACTTGCCTGTGACACATAATCTGACAGCTCAACGATGTCTCTCTTCATATAATCTAGTGAGGTAAATCTCAAGTCGTTCACCCCCACACTGACTATAATGGAGTCATACCAGTACTTGTTGTTGAGTGACTTGAGTGATTGAGTGACTTGTCAGATCCTAGCACCTGACAGGCAGCCAACTGTAACCTACTATTCAGCCCGGTGAGGGGAACATCCGTGTGTCTCACAATGGTGTCACCTATGACCAGTACATTAGGTTTTGTGGTGTTACAATGTATGGGCTTATTTGTCGAGACACTGGTGTGTATGTTATTATGTGTTGTGGTTGTTTTTTGCATTGTTATGTGTGTAAGTGGTTTCTGTTTGGGAGGCCCCTGATCTTTTGGTATGTTTCTAGTGAGCACCTCCGCATATGTGGGTTTATGTGTCATGTCCTTATTTAGTGTGGGAAGTGTGGGAAGTGTGTGTGTGTGTGTGTGTGTGTGTGTGTGTGTGTGTGTGTGTGTGTGTGTGTGTGTGTGTGTGTGTGTGTGTGTGTGTGTGTGTGTGTGTGTGTGTGTGTGCGTGTGTGTGTGTGCTGACAATCTGTTTGGCATTCAACTTGTCCTTATGTGAGAGTCTTACCTCCAGTTTCATAGTGTAATTGCATCTCTCAAGTAAAGTATTTGTTTGTTTCAGGAGTAAGTGGTTGACAATATACATGAGACAATTCCTACATTGCCTCAGGATGTCCATGTCTATCAGGCTGGCCAGAGAGATGATGGGAAACTGTCCATCCATGATGACAGGCTCTTACTGTATGTGTTATTCAGTAAGGGAATGTGTTAACTTGACAGGACTGTGCTAGTAGCAGCAAGACTACAAGAAGGACCTATACTTTGTGTAGGCTAAGGTTGGTCAATAAAACAATGTTGCTCAGTGTGGAAATGAGTTGCTCATAGAGCAGTAGAAAAGCTTGGGAAGGTTTCACTGACAGCTGTTTAGGAGAAAAATGAGGTTCTAGGCTTTTGCATCTATACAGGGCACTGCTAACCACCACTGCACAAAGAGCAACATCATGCAAACATGAGATTTAAATACAAAAGAAACAAGTTTTAAGCTAACTACCAATCAGAAAACCACAGAATAAGCCTTCCACCAGCAATCCCCATCTCAGACAGGTTAGGCCAGCACACTTTTGCTACAAGGGTGGAGAAAAACACCTTCTTAATGTAGAATAGCTAGTTTGGAGCCCAGGTGTAACAAGACCACACAAACTACCTACAACAACCCTACAACTAATAGATACAATATAATACAGTGCAATTACCTACTTAAGACAGTAGCAGAAGACAAGACTTTTTTTTGTTTTGAAACTGCCAAAGTACAGTCACAGTATATAAGAGAAGTGCAAAAAATACTTACAGCCCTTTGTGTGCTTCCTAGCTGAGACAGGCCAGGTAAACACCTACAGTCAATAGATGAATAATCCCAGTCCTCCTAATATAAAAGCACAGTAAAAGAGTGTCAGGAGTGAAATGCTACCACAAAGAAACTTAAAAGATATGAAATGTTACCACAAACAAACTTAAAGATATGGATACAGCAGTGTATTGTAAACAGCTTATAAATATGTGATTATTCAGTAAAAGTACTTCCTTTGTACAGATGAGCCAGGAGCCACTCAATTGTATAGAATTTATGTTGGCACTAAAAACAAGATAAGGTAATTAATTATCCTCCGACTAATAAAAGTGCATGCAGAAATCTCAAGTGTTCCCCAACCTAAACAGACCAGACTACCTCCCAATGCACTCAATGGAAAATCCACTGACCTCTTGGCGTAAAAACAAGTGCTTGCTAAAGTATAAAAATGCACTACTTTCTCCAACAGCTCACTAGATACTGAATATAGAGCAAGTAAATCACTAGAATAGACAATGAGAGGCAAAATGCATTTTCAATATAAGCACGAGGAAGGGCAAATAAATAATTCAAGATATCAACAGCAGTGTAGAAAAGGAGGAGCGTATTAAGTTCAATTTACAGTAGGGCTGGGCAGCTTAGAATCACCAGGTTTAAAAAGCAGATCAATGAAGGGGAGGATGGGTGGGAAAAAAACTAGGAGGGAATCATTAGCAGTGCTTTAGTTTATACAGGCTTGCAATCTTTTCAGAAAAAGACAAAGACCCAGAAATTCACTGTGTATTTAAGTATCACTCAAGAAACAATTTAACTAATGGAAAAGCATGTGAAATGTGCGACCAAGATAATTTGTCTATCTCTCACAAAGAACAAAAATACCAGGCCAAGCAGATTTCTTAGCACAGAAAACAAAATGGAACAGGTAAAACAGAAAGCAGTTCTCTCACTCAAAGACAAAAAAATAGGTTTATTTTTCTCACCCACTAGGGAAGCACCACCAGTGCTTCAGTTTATGCAAGCTTGAAATCTTTTCAGACAAAGACAAAGACCCAGAGATTTACTGTTAATGTAAGATTCACTCAAGAAACAATTTAGCTAATAAAAAAACATGTGAAATGTGCAACCTAGAAGATTTAAGTGTCTATGTCTACCATGGAACAAAACAACAGACCAAGCAGATTTATTAACACAGAAAATGAAGAAAACAAAATGGAACAGGTAAAACATAAAGCAGCTCTGTCACTCACAGACAAAAAGTATAGGTCTACTTTCCTCACCCAGCAGGAAATCACTAGCAGTGCTTTAGTTTTTGTAGGCTTGAAGTCTTTTCAGAAAAAGAAAAAGAACTAGAATAAGAAGATTCTTAAAGTCAGGATTTAGGGCTGTTTTCTGACATTCAGAACATTATCTATAATTTTTTTCAAATTCTCTTATGCTCATATAATAGAATCTGGCTAAAATCTGGCTAAAATCCTATCTCTGATGACCCCCCCCGGGTACTTGGATGTGTGCCAGTTTCATGACTAGGTTTGTTAGTCTGTGTACCATCAGCTAATGTACTACTTTTTCTTTCTTTTTACATACCTGAAAAAATAAATAATTCTGAAACACAAAATAGGGGTTCAGAGCTTCGAAGAGCGCACAGTGGAATTTCTTTTTCTGCAGTCTTTTCAGTCACTTCTGTCTTTTCTTTGAAGGACTATACTCCCAGTCTAATCTCAGTTTCCATCTGACATCATTCTTTAGCTTCTGGAGGGGCTGTAACCCTCCATTGCTCATCTATGTCCTTGTTAGGGATTTCAAGTATTATTCCTGAGCTTTGACTGGATCTAATTTTATTAATGTTCATGACTGTTGATATTTCTCTCTCCTCTATATTAAGTGAAGCCAAAGATAAGCCTGTGGGCTATTTATCATGAAGGTTCATCCCTTTAAGGTGTGACATAGTTTGGAAAAATCTTTACTTTATTCACACTGACTGCATAGCTGTTAAAAGAGGGAGAGAGTAATCATGTCCAATTATTATGTTATGAATTAGAAACAGCATCATCGCCACAATGGTGATGCCCACCCAAACTCAGTCTGGAGCTCCACCTAGACATTAGAATCCAACAGCCACCACAGTTCCCTTCCCATCAGCTAGTACGGCACATTTAATTTCACAGCTGCTTAGTAATCAGATGCAGTTTCATCCATTCTAGTGCACACATTCCATACATTCTACATCATTCACAGTTTTCTGAGTATGCTTAAAATTCATGTAGGAATTAACATCAGTACTATGGAATTTAGGGAGTGTGGCTGGCACATGTTGAAGACAGACACCTAAAATGTTTGCTCTGCAGCAAGGGCACTTAAAATCATTTATTTGAGAGGCAGGGCTGCTCAAAATTGACATTATGGCAAACAATAGCAATCAAATGGAACAATCACAGCTCCTCAAAATATTCAAAATTGCTTTATCAGAGAACTGCATGGTAATGCTGTTTGAGAAAATGTCCTTGGTTGTAGCCAATATTGAGGCCTACCATATTAATGCAAAAAAGCCCCAAAACCATATTACCAAGCAGGAGAAATTGATGGGGCAGCAAGACCATTTAAATTAAGCAGTTACAGAAGACCACAACAATAACAATTGCAGAAAAACTACTAAAATTACAGGAAGAACTATTCACTCACAAGGAAAAAATGGATGGCTTAGAGAATCATTCATAGTAAGGGTTAATGGCATCCCAGAAACAATCCAAAACAGAAGGCAAACTGATAAAAAAGCACATGCAAAGCCACAGACTTTCCGACAAATCCAGCTCAACAACTTAAAATGTAATAAAAATTACTTATTTGTTACTGTTGACATCAATGACTTATATACTGTCATCCCCCATGAGCAAGGTATCGAATGGAGTTTAGAATATTTATCACCGAAGGGTGTAAGTCAGGATAATGTAAACACCTATGAAACTTTAACTGAAATTGTATTGAAAAATAATTATATATTATTTGAACATGAGTACTATAACCAAGTCACAGGTATAGCAATGGACTCCACATGTGGCAGGCTCTTTACTAGTATAGTAATGACAACATGGGAAAACAAATTTGTATTTAATTCAGAATTTATGAAATACTGTACATTGTATATGCATTTTTTGGATGACATTTTTATTGTATGGAATGATGACTTTTGAAAAATGTAATACTTTTTTTGACTATATTAATGCAACAACAAATTTCATAAAGTTTACTTTTGAGGCCAGTACATCTAGGATTGCATACCTAGACATAGCTCTATCTAAAGACAATGAGAGAGCAAAATTATCTGCCCAGATTTATCAAAACCCCACCTTTTCAAACACTTATTTGCATTTTTCAAGCTCACATCTCCCCCCCCCCCCAAAAAAAAACGTGCTGTAGTCAAGGGTCAGTTTGTAAGGGCAGTACAGATGGTGTCAGGGTTTGATCATTTTTTAGATGAACGTGAAACAATAAAGAGTATGTTTCTGGCAAGAGGTTACCTCCTTGGTATGGTAAATCGACTGATGTACGAAGTGATAAATAAGAGAGAAAGGGTTTTTTAATCCAATTTTAGGACATAGTGAAGCACCAAGACCTGAAATGTATGTATCAGCAACTGATTTAATGGCTGCTAATATTACCCCTTCTTGTGAACTTAACATCCCCGCATCCATATACCATCTAGTACAAAATACAACCTTTACTAGACCCTTTATCACAGCTTATAATGCTGAGACTATTAGAAGCATTATCCAAAAGAACTGGGCTATTATAAGGGAAGACAGACACATTATTGAGAAAGAGGGGGGATACACCGCACATAATATACAGAAGCGGTTGTAATTTTAAAAACATTGTGGAACATTTTAACAGAACATCCACACATAAGAGTAACAAAATTCATTGTATGTCTAAATGTGGATGCTGTTCCATCTGCCACTACATTTTGATGGGTGAACAGTTTGTTATAAAGAACTTTACATTTTATATAAAAGGAACATTTAACTGTCTGACAAAAGGGGTAGTATACGCTGTACTCTGTCAACATTGCCCTGTTTTCTACATAGTCAAAATTAAGAGTAAGTTCAAAGAAAGAATTGCTGAACATCTATATAACATTAAGAAAAGAAAAATAACAATGCCCTAGCCAAACAATGAATGGAATGGCCAGACCACATTTTTAAATTAGCAGTTAATGAAAAGGTAACCCTAGTGAATGTGGTGGCCCGTGGCAACTTAAGTTGGAAGAAAGCGAGTTATATTGACAGCTCACACGTAATGCAAGTTCTTGGCCAGGATTAATGACCAGATTTCTATTAGCTGTCTTTTAAAACTAAGAGCTTTAGAAAGATGATATCGCTACCTTTTTTATCAGTCAATTTTCTCAGTACAGCATTTATTATTTCATAATTGCTCTTATATAAAACTATTTATTACTGTATGATAAAAGAAAGTTTTACAGGTTGATGAATTCAGATATTCAGCCTTTGAATTTTGTTTACTTTAATTTTGAACTTATATAATATGTTGCCTTAATACAGGATTTGTTCAGGGGATTCAGCTGTCACATGATTTAAAGCTGATCACATGATTTTAAAAGTTTTTGGCTGTCACATGTGATTTTAAAAGTTTTTAGCTGTCACATGATTTTAAGCTGATCACATGATTTAAAAAAAGTTGTCACATATTTTGACTTCAGACACTCCTACCAGTCCCATCTGTTCAGCTCTATCCCAGCTCTATTCCAGTCTAGTGTCACCAGCTCTCTCTCTACCTAATACAGGGAGAACATTTGTGAAGGGCAAGCCACTTAGGTCCTTAATTTTGAATTATCTTCTGTTTCTCCTTTATCCCTTTCCACTTTCCAAAAAAAAATTCTAAGCTTGTTTGCTGCCTTTCCTGTAACTAGTCTAGTCCAGATACAGATTTGCTGTAACCAGGACTGTTTGTAAGCTTCTGAACCCCTAAAGTCTTTCTGTGTTGGAGGGGAAGCCTTCTAGCTTATCAGTGGGAGTGGTAACCACTAGGTAGCTTATCTACCACAAGAGTGGTTTCTGGCCTAGAAATTGTAGTTTATTAGCCATTTGGCAGTTTTTCCATCTCTTTCAACTTACTGGTTTAAAAGCCCATGTTTGCGCTTGTTTCCCATCTTTCCTGTAACTAGTCTAGTCCAAATACAGATCTGCTATACCCAGGACTGTTTGTAAGCTTCTGAGCCCCCCAAGCCTTTCTGTGTTGGAGGGAAGCCTTCTAGCTTATCAGTGAGAGTGGCAAGCACTAGTTAGCCTATCTACCACAAGAGTGGTTTCTGCCCCAGAAATTGTAGTTTATTGGCCATTTGGGCAGTTTTTCCATCTCTTTCAATCTTCTGGTTTAAAAGCCCATATTTGCGCTTGTTTCCCATCTTTCCTGTAACTAGTCTAGCCCAGATACAGATTTGCTGTATCCAGGACTGCTTGCAAGCTTCTTGGCCCCCCCCAAGCCTTTCTGTGTTGGAGGGAAACCTTTTAGCTTCTAAGTGAGAGTGGTAAGCATTAGGTAGCCTATCTACCACGAGAGTGGTTTCTGGCCCAGAAATTGTAGTTTATTGGCTGTTTGGGCAGTTTTTCCATCTCTTTCAACTTTCTGGTTTAAAAGCCCACGTTTGCGCTCGTTTCCCACATTTCCTGTAACTAGTCTAGTCCAGATACAGAATTGCTGTATCCAGGACTGTTTGCAAGCTTCTGAGCCCCCAAGCCTTTCTGTGTTGAAGGAAAGCATTCTAGCTTATCAGTGGGAGTGATAAGCACTAGGTAGCCTATCTACCACAAGATCCAGGTACAGATTCTTAGTTTTAGCACTTGAATTTGCTTATTCATGCTCAGCACATGTTCAGAAATTATTGTTAGCACTAAATAAGTTACAGATTACTACAGAACTCAACCTTCCTCTTTACCTAGAGGAAAACAGTTTTTGTAATTGCTTTCCACACTTGCTTAGAGAAAAACAGCTCTTATACTCACTTTCCTCACTTGTCTAGAGGAAGGTAGTTTTTTATTCAGGCATGTCCAAGTGTCAGCTCCCAGTGTTCTCTCCCATCTATCTGATGAATCTGGGCATCTTGGGGCAATGTAGCAATTGCCTCATGTACACAAACAACCCTCTCCTCCTACCACCCAACACCACAATCTGTGAGAGATGCACTTATCTAGCCAAACTGGAGGTAAAGCTCTCTCCAACCAAGACTGACCTTGCACCACACCACACTCATCACATAGTTCCACTAAACCTACACCATCAAAATCCACACATAGAAACACAAAAACATTTGCAGAGGCTCTCAATAATAATCTGCTCAAGCAACAGAGACCTCCAAAGCAGAAAAGCAAGCAACCTCTGACCCCAACACAACCCAAATGACACATAGCCCACCGACTCAGTGTCCCACTCAACCACAGCCCATAAGGCAAAACAACATACCCAACACACTAGGCATGGGTGACTCTATAGTCAGGCACACTGATGACACACTCACCAGGCTAAACAAGGAGAAGGTTATTGTCAGCTGCCTGTTAGGTGCCAGGCTCTGCCACATAACCCACGCACTCAGGTCACTCTACAACAAGTACAAATATGACTCTGTCATTTTCCATGTTGGTGTGAATGACCTGAGATGTACCTCCCTGGACTACATGAAAAGAGACATGGAAGAGCTCTCTGATCTTATAGCCCAGGCAGGTATGACCCTAGACCTGAGTAGCATCCTGCCATCACCCAGAATGATACCGCAGCACAAGGAAAAAATGATTGACTTCAACAATTGGCTAAGCTTCTGGTTTCATTCTAAGGGGATCCAGTATCTGTCTGCCTGGGACGACATGGTCGACAGACCACCAGGCTTTGCCAGAGATGGCCTGCACCTGTCACCCCTGGGATTCCAGATACAGGCTAAGGCTCTTGTTGCCCCTATACTGCCTTTTTAGGCAAGGTTCAAATGACAAATTCACCACCGTAACAGGAACAGGCAAGCAAAAACTGAGGGCAATGCTACTCAATGCTAGAAGTCTAAATCACAAAATGCACTCCCTCGAGGCACTACTTAAAATGGAGAACATCGATATCTGTGTAGTGACTGAGACCTGGTTCAAGGCTCCAAAGAGCACTCCTGCATTACCAAGCTATAACTCATACCACACTTTTCGGCCACCTGACCTGAACCGGAACACCAAAGGTGGCGGAGTGTCCATATTCATTAAGGATATCCACACCTCCAGGCTAGTTGCTCAGCATAATGCATCCGAGGTTATCCAAGTGCAACTAACTCTGGGCAAAACTGCAATCCAAATTGTAGCTTGCTACAGATCCCCCACCATGCCCCAGGATTCCCAGTCCTCTTTTCTTGATATACTGGAAAATATTAGGGTTCAACCAAACACCCTAATAATGGGCAATGTCAACTACCCCAACATTACCTGGGAAAACTACTCATGTACCAACTCCTTCACTCAACGTTTTCTGGATTTCATAAATTCCAATGCTCTGGATCAACTTATCCTCACCCCCACCAGTGGCAACAATATCCTAGACCTAGTCATTACCAATTCCACACCTGAAGTCAACTCCTCGTTGGTCAGATCTGACCATAAGCTAATCAACCTAGATATCCACATCCCGCCCCTGCCCCCCATTAAGGAAATCACGGTAAAAAATTTCTCCAAAGCCAACATCATGCTTCTTAAGACAGAACTGGTGAACTTCTTGACACCCATGCAGATCGACAATACAGTTACAACTGCTGAATCCTACACAGATGCACTCTATAAGCACTTACAATAGTGCATGGATTGTGGTATCCCAGACAGAACCAAAACGCTATCCTCCAAAAAAAAGGAAGCCAATCTGGTGGTTGTTGTATCTTTCGGCTTTAGGTTAGGGGTCGCCACAGCAGAACTCCGGTCCACTAATGACTGGCAGTAGATTTTTACATACCGGCTTGCCAGGCCTGACGCACAACCTTCAACGAAGGTACGCCCATTCACGCATGTCTCCACACAGAAGACGCTTTAGCTGAGAATCGAACAGGACAACGTCTTACTGTGAGGCAACAATGCTACCACAGCACCACCACCGCAGCGGTGGTCCCCTGCTATAAACAAACTCTACAACAGAAGGAAGAAACTGTTGCAAAAGAGAGTAAAATCCCATGAGTGGAGGAGTTCCCTGGTCAGCCTCAGTAAGAAGCTGAGATCCTTTATAAGATCCTCTAAAGCTAGCTATGAAAACAAAATCACCATTGATTCTAGGGACAACCACAAAGCATTCTATAGCTATGTCAAGAATCTCAATGGCAACACCCAGATCTGCTCTGAGGTACAGCACAACGACATGAAAATTACAGAACCAGCTGATATTGCCTACTTCCTGGCAGATAGGGTCAGTGCTAAGTTCACTCCCCTCTCACCCCCTAAAGGGCCCATAACTATACAGGAAGAATGCAGAGTCCCTGTAATCACAACTATGCAGGTAAAAGTTGCACACTCTAAAACCAAAAACACAGCATCCATGGGACCGGACAACATCCCAGGCTGCATTTTGCATAAACTTCTGAACGAACTGGCTCCCCACCTAAGCACCATGTTCAATCATAGTCTCACATCAGGCTTTGTGCCCACTGAATAGCACACAGCAACAGTTATCCCACTCCACAAAGGGAAGCCACAACTGATCCCAGGAACAATCTCCCTATTAGCCTGACGAGCCTGGTCTGTAAGGCCATGGAACGTATCACCATGGAACTCATAAACAAAGACATTGGTAACCTCCAAACTCTGGACTACACCCAGTTCGGGTTCGTGAATGTCAGATCATGCCTCCTGAACCTGATCAACTTCTGTGAGGCAGTCACCAAAGCTGTAGACAAGGGTAAGGTGGTTAACACAGCCTATCTTTGCTTCGCCAAGGCTTTCGACACCATCCCCCATTCTGGAATTATAGCTAAACTCACTAAACTAGGTATAAATCCCTACGTCACAAGATGGGTTGCTAATTGGCTCACTGACAGAACCTGTACTGTAAAAGTTGCAGACTCCAAATCTGACTTCAAACCAGTGACAAGTGGAGTACCACACGGTTCAGTCCTGGGACCTCTCCTGTTTGGTATCTACTTCTCTGAAGTACAGGCTAACACAGAAGGCCTTTGGCTAATGAAGTTCGCAGAGACTGCAAACTAGGAGCCATACTTGAGTCCCCAAATGATGTGGACATCCTACAAAAGGACCTCACTGAGACAGATACCTGGTGTCAGAGCCATGGCCTCAAGCTCAATGCCAAAAAGTGCATTGTCATCCCCTCTGGTAAAAACTCTGTACCCATGAACTACCACATAGGCAGCAGTCTACTTAACACCGAATGTGTGATAAGAGACCTGGGGACCCAGGTGGACAGTAATCTCTCCTTTGATAATCACTTTGCCACAGTAGTCAGGAAATCCTTCTACATGGCCTCATCATAAAAGGGTTCTCATCCAGGAAAAAAGAGGTCATTGTTCTCCTCTACTCGACACTCACTAGACCCGTTATAGAGTACAACGCCCCTTTAGGAATATACCTCACAAGACATCTGCAGCAGCTGGAAAGGCCACAGAAGTACCTCACAAAGAGGATTACTGGCCTCAAACAGATGCCCTACACTGACCATCTCAAAAAACTCCAGCTTTACTCTGTAGCATATCGCCTACTCCGAGGTGATCTCTGCCTAAGATATAAAGCTATGTCAAACCCAGAGCTGTTAGACATGCTACACCTAAAGAAATCCCAATCCCTCCAAGCTACATGCTCTAGGGACCTAAACCTTGTCACCACAATAAACAGGACATGCTGGAGGGATATATTCCTGTCCCAGAAGCTTCCCATACTCTGGAACAAGCTACCCATCTTTGTAAATGAGGAATTTCCTCATTAGCACTCTTCAAGAAAAATCTTGATAAGTGGATGGGAAATAGGAAATACACCCCGAGGATCACTTCTGTGGCTCTGCTCGACAGGGGCACAGGAAAATAACTTTCTTGGGTGGCGTAAGTCAGGGAACCTTGTTGGTTAGGCTTACATAGGCCCTTGGGCCAATAGCCTACTACCTACTTATGAACCTATAAACCATTTAGAATTGTATTTAAACAATGTATGTGTTTGGTTCACTTCATCTGAAGAAGTTTTGTTATAAAATAAAACAAAAGTGCTAATATTACATTTTAAGCTATTGAGCTGGATTTGTCAGAAACTCGGTGACCTTGCATGTGTGATTTTTTTTATCTCAGAAACAATATTCGACAGAGAGGATTCTTAGACAGAAAATCTGAGCTCCCCCTTAGGTATCTACAGAGTTACAGAGAGAGAGAGAGAGAGAGAGAGAGAGCATATTGAGTAAGTTTCTAAAAAAAAAAAATTTCACACCTCACCCGACGTGCTAATGGAGATATATTCCTCTAAAGCAAGTAACTGGCTTATTTCATATAGCAGTAATTCCAAGGGGGTAAATTGAGATAGACTTTAACATTCTCTGCAGATTACTTCCCTATATTGTATGCCCTTAGACAGCAGATGTTCAGCTATAAGAAGCAACTTGAGCACCTGATGTACAATACACCAATCATATATGCAGTCTTACATGGATGACCATTAAAGCTTAGGGAGGCTCCCCACAGATGTACAAAGAAGTTACTGCTCAAACACAGAATTTACATGAATGGAAAGAAGCTGTTATTGTCACATACATATTCAGATGGATGAATTATTGTAGATCAAACACACACACACACACACACACACACACACACACACACACACACACACACACACACACACACACACACACATTTGTCTGTCTGAGTCTGTGCGTATGTGTGTGTGTCCTACAGTAATTCAGCTATCAGAATATTCATTCTACATAGTTATGAAAAGGGTGTTACAAAACGTTTTTCAGAGAGGTCTTTGCTTTCCTGCCCCTATTTAAGACTCTAAGACATGTGCAAAGCCCTGAAGTGTGAGAAATGGGCTTTTCATTAAAAAGGGCAAAAAAGCTTTTATTTCACTTCTGCTTAAATATTTTCAGTTGCACTTATTGTGATGTGGAAAGTGATACCATTATTTTAATATTTTATATTTTTGTACTGTTCTGCATTTTCCTGTTTTAGTTAAAAAAGTAATCTGTTTGCATTTTTAATTTGTTCTGGAACCTTACTCTTGTAGCTTCATTTGCAGTTTTGGGGGAATTGTAAATTACTGCAAGGTCTGAGCATCATTTATACATTGCACTGCACTTCTCTCTCCATAAGAATTACTTTTAAAAGCTGGATGTTTATATTTTGAACTCAGTCTGGAACCTTTGTCTTATATGTTCATAGATATAAACTAAGCTAATGAACACCAGGACCTTTATAAGCTTAGCAGTGCAATCTAACCCAGTTTTTCCCTGTGTGTCATAGGCATTTATTAGGAGGAGGTATGTTAGTTAGGAAGTTTCTATAGATTATGTGGTCAGGTAGGTCTGTGTTAGTTTGGGAATTACTGTCTATCTCTCTCTAACAGAGACATGGGGGCCAGACCTGGAATGAATTTCTGATTTCTCATCCATTGACCAGGGTTACACTTAAATAGAGTTCTGTATGGACTCTACTGCATATGGAAGGGGAGCCTGTTCTAAAACAAGGGGATCCTCTCAGACACATATCTGTCTTGCCAACATGGCTTCTTTATGTCACAAGCAAAATTTAAATCCTTGGATATAGTGGTTCGATTGTTGTTGGTTTTACGGATGTGCAGAAGTTCCATCAGAGCTGGATCTGAGGATCCCTTATATGCCAGGCATAGATCACCTCTCAGTAACTTGTAAGAAATAGTATAGGGATAGGCTTTAAGGTGATCCATATAGGACAATGTGCTTATACCCTGGATTCTCCTGGTAAGGAAGCTTTGTGGGCTTTCCAACTGTTGCTGGTCAGGTACATGCTGAAAGGGGTCATTATACTCAACGATGGTTCTGATAAGGGCTGAATAAGTGCCACTATGGCTTTCTTGGACCTGGATGCCATGCCCATGCTTATAAGTTGGGTGACATAGAATGATTTTCTTACTACTTTAGCCACATGTTTGTCAAATGCCAGATTACTGTCTACATATGCTCCCAGATCCCTGACTACCAAGTCAACGCTTAGGGGTGTCTTGTCAACGAAATAGTTAACCTGGATATCAGTTTTCCCAAAAGGCACTATAATGCATTTACTGGCATTGAGTTTTAGCCTGTGACTTTGACAGTGGTCATGTGTCTGTGTTAGATCCTCTTGTATGTTTTATGTGCCTTGGGGGAAATCTGTGATAGCTCCCAATTTGCAGTTATCTAGTCATCTATGAACATGGTCAGCCAACAGCCCTTGACATTAGCCTTTGCCTTACAGAAGTGGATGTCAAATAGCAGTGGTACCAACATGGAGCCCTGAGATACCCCACTGGACTGGTCTTTTAGTGGAGGTGGGATCACCAGTCATGACTTCCTGGGCCCTGTCTGAGAGCATAGGTTTATGCTTAGTTCAGTGAGTTTGTTAACTATACCCAAGTGGGATACTGAATTGAATGCTTTAGTCAGGACAGGTAGGCAGTATTCACTGTTTTTCCTCATCTATTACCCTGGTGACCTCCTTAAAGAAGTCCACCAGGTATAGTAGGCATGACCTTCCCTTGACAAAGCCAAACTGGATTGGGTTCAATGTTTCAAGGTTGCTTTTGTCTTTGCTGATCATTTCCTTGATAATTTGTTCCATGGCTTTGCATATTAGACTAGTCAGATTAATAGGACTGTAGTTTCTGGGACCAGTTAATGGTCCATCTTGTGAAGTGGATAATGAAGGCTAGTCTCATTCCACACATGTCCATATGCAAGTACTAGACTAGCTACCTTTGTTACACATTTTAAGCCTAGCCAATTTCACTTCCATAGGTGAAAGTCATACCCTGCACCTTGCATCTATGAAGTAAATACCTTAACCATTACACCAATCCTGTGGGAGAATCATGAACAACTGCAGGATCTGAGCTTCATTTGGTCATTCATTACTGCATTTTTTTCCCACAAGCAGTGTTACTGATAGGTCTGTGCCTGTTCTGATCCATTAGAGTGTAGTTTTGATTGCAGCCATGTCAGTATTGCAATTTTTGTTGCAGGATTTGTGCTTCTATGCTTCTACAGCTGCTTAAATTCCAGTTTTGCTACTAGAGTGTTATACTCTGCTATCACTTGCCTGCTTAAACTTGCATAAGAGTGTCTTTCTGTTTGTTACATTACTATTGTTTTTCCCATTCTTGTACCTGCTTCAGCCCCCACTAATATATTAAGTACTGCTCTCCCTGCTGTTCCCTACTGTTTGTATACTAATTTTAGTTTTTCCTGACCCCACTGCATTTGAACTCAGCCTAGGACCTTAGTCTTACAGTCTCATTCACAACAGTGGGTGAATTGTGAACAACACACATATCAAACACATATGTCCCCTCAAATTATCTAGGGTATGACGCCGGGTATTCTCATTAAGGGTGTTATACAAATAATTATTAACCATGGGATGGGTAAGGACAATCTAGCACCAAATTGGATAGGTTAATTCAAGCAACAAAAGGGAAACTGGCTAGGCTTAAAATGGCTCACAAGGAGAGCTAGCCCATCACTTACCTATAAACCTATGTATCTATCTCTGTATATACCACCTCCAAGGTTATTACACCTTACACCTCATGGTAAGGGCAAACAACATTTGGAAAAAAAGCTCACCATTTTCACAGTTATACAGGTTTAGGATTCTGTTGTCAGAATTAAAATTGACGTTGTACATATATTGATACAGTTCAGTAGAAAGATATATTCAAATTCAAATGTTATTTCTTAAAGTACTGTACTTCAAAACAGTATTACAATAAAAACATGCTAAACATCGTGAATAAAATAAAATTTAACAACTTAAAAAAATATATGTTTTGCCTGGAATAAAATTAGAACTTGTATTAATATACCAGTATGAAAGAACAAACAACTTGGTCTTTATTAACGTTTTGATGCTAGCCAAAGTGGGAGACTTTCTCAACCAGTCCAATGGGGAGAAGCTTCCTAAAGAGAATTGCCTGGTTGCAAAAGACAAAAGTCCCAGAAGAATGTAAAATGAGTTTTGAAAACTCCAGCAAACTCAAGAAGAAGAAGAATGAAAAGCTCTAACCGAGTTGTAAGTAACCAGGAACTTTTTCAGATATGGAGGAGCCTTGACAAGTAGGTCCTAATACATCAGCAGGAGAACTTTAAATATGATAGGAGACTCTGTAGTAGCCACTGAAAATTCCACAGGACCTGGAAATATGTTGTTAATGTGATGTACCTGCAGTAACCAGGATCCAGAGTTCTGCGCATGCTGCAGTTTATAGAGTTCGATACCAGGAAGCTCTACACAGAGAGATATTCAGTACTCAAGGCAAAAAAATACAGCCCATACTCCAGCATACCTCTCAACTTGGAAACATCAAAAATCTGCACAAAGGCCCATAAAAAGTAAGTACAACCAGCCAAAAATCGTGAAGCTGATTAACATAACATTTGCATACATAATTATTTAACCACACCCACATCAACATGCATTTTTCTGCACAGTAAGTTATGAATGTCTAATTGTGATAAAAGACATGCTTTCTTCAGATCTGCAAGCAGTCTACCTAAAACCTTCTTAAAAATGGCAATAAACCTAAAAATTATAAACTAAGGTTTATAGATTATTTTTTGAAAATGCTCACTGCTGAACCAATCAAAAATTAAGAAGGGTAGTGATTTGGTTTTAAAGGGTTAATCTATCTAAAAAACAGCTGGTCCACACTATCAAGACATAAACATTTTATTGTGATTGAAGTGCATTGGTTTGGAGCCTCCCCAACACACACACGCAAACACACACACACACACACACACACACACACACACACACACACACACACACACACACACACACACACACACTCAGTTTGGATTCCTTACTGTTTGAAGTCATTTGAACTTTGTTAGTACAAAACAATAAAGTAAAAGAAAATATGCAATGCACTCTATTATTCTTTCGACCACCACCTGTGCCCTGACAAATTAAAGTATTATGGGTGAACTCCAGGTCAATTTCTACACTAACCTTATTCCTGTCACGAATAAGTAAAACACTTACTTTGCCATCTAGAAAACCTACATCTCATACTCTGTAATCTCATTACAACAGGATAACACATAAGTACATAACAAAAGCTGTGGCACAATAAAACCGAGAAGGTAAATTATGCTACTTGGACTGTTCATGTGCGAGGACAGCTGCACTCTGAAAATAAAGGCATAATTAAAATAATCTTGCATGTACATTTTTCATATTTCTTTTAAATGCTTCCAAAGCATTTATATTTAACTGTTATGACACATCTTAGATCACTAAGCATTCCTTAACTGCATGTTACCAAACAAGCTAAGAACACCCTCCCCCAAAAAAAGAGATAACAAACTTGTACAGGGAAAAGGAAGAATTATTTCCAAACACAAGAAAACTCACAGCAGTTATTATTACCAGATGGTGGAAATAACCTGCAGGTCCTTACCAGAATTCTTTCTCTGTTCTCCCCTTCAGCTATATACTGTTCGTATAACTTTACCTGCTGCTGTATGGATTCAAAACAAGTTTCTAATGGCACCACCATACCATGAGCATGGCAGAAGCATCCCTACACTGTTGGGTACTGTCTCACAATGCTGACATCATCATGCATACTCCCACACGTTGATGATTTTTGCGGGATATGCTGGTGATGAGTGATGATGCTGGCATTAAGTAAAAATTGTAAATAAAAAAAATTGTGATTTCAATGGGCCACTCAGGAATTCATGGTACCCCATTATTTTAGCCTTAAAACTAGGAAATCTGAAGAATTTGGTATGGTTGAGTGGAAGGTTGTAAGTCTCTCACATGAATGAGCTTAAACAATGAAGAATGTATATGGAAAACAATAAGGGACCCATAACTGATCAGAGGTGATAGAGTAGCTGGATGAATAGTGTATGCCAGAAAATACCAGTTAGGTACACATGCAAACCATTACCTGAGGCTCCACAGTAAGTCCAAAGGCAATCTAATAATATTTTGAGGTCCACTATTATCAAATGCTGAAGTGAGATAGAGAGAGATGAAGAAAGACCAAGATGAAAGACAAGATTGTGCTCTAGCAATAATAAGAGCATTTGTGATCCTAGTAAGCATGGTCTCAGTGCTATGCCTTTTGTGTAAACTGGACTGAAATGGATAACAAACTCATTACTTCTGTAAATTCAGATCAGGATGTGAGTAACATATTTTCGCAAAACCTTCCCAGTGAATGATGGGATAAAGATCTGGCACTAGTGCTACTTATCAGGATCTTTAGAGTATCTTCAGAGATAAGTGTAGACTTCTTTAGGACAGAGATAACTGAGGCCTCCCTCAAGGCATCTGTAAAGACACCACTATCCAGAGATGACTGGATCATTTGAAAAAATCATAAGCATGAGAATATCAACAGCAAGCAATGAACAAGGATGTCTGTGAACCCCTAAAGGAATGCCTTTATAGCAGATGTACAGTACAGATGGAGGAACCCACAGTTTGCTCATACCTTAATTTCAACCTGAACTGAGTTAGATCTGGTTTTGAGTCCTGAGTGATGCAGCAGTGATTGTAATCTCCTCCCCAACCCAGTTCTGTTTATCCTAGGATGGTAAGTCACAGAAAAACTTGGTGACACAGATGCTAGAACATAAGGATCAAAAGTTTCATCTAATCAGGTACCTGTGATACGTGCCAGGTCAACATCATAAAAATATTTCAAAAATACTAACTATCTGTTTTTGAAAGGATATAAAGAAAGATGAAAGATAGATAGATAGATAGATAGATAGATAGATAGATAGATAGATAGATAGATAGATAGATAGATAAGCTTGTTATTAATGGATACATCAATTATAGATGACTAACTAGACAGACTGAGAGATAGATACAGAAACAAATAATTGCTTTGTACAGGTGGACATTCTCAAGTTCTGTAGAATGCAATAATTCTAAGAGTTTCACATTAAGATTTCATTTTCTATCTCATTACGAGGCTACCAAATGAAGCATTAGCATTGCTCCTGAAAGATTACCATCTTGTGTAAACATCCAACATTCTGAAAACTAACTGGGCCGTAATTACTTCTCTGAAGCCACATAGTAAAGCCCTTGACACTTGTGTGGATGCATCATAATGAGTACAACAAATGATCACCCCTAGTTCATTGTTTTTCAACTAATTAATTCACTTGTATCAACACTGGATCATGGATTGCAACTCATTCATCATGTACAAGTGCAGAACCACTGATGTGTAGTACCATACCTGCTGAATACACAGATGTTGGTTCCTTGGGCTTTTCACATGGCAGTTGACCTTTGTCAGCATTAGTATGTGTCTTTGTTTCCTTAGATTCATTGTCATATGACTGTCCCTCTGAAAACAGGAAGCAGTAATGAAAGCTTTCGGCAGTCATCACAGAAACCCATTTATTTGTGTTAAAAGCAATTAGTGCTAACTGGTAACAATAATCAATGTAACCCCGTCTTAAGAAGGTGTATGATTTATTCAGTTACCTTGAACCGAATGCTATGCAGTTTTGAGCACCATCCCTCAGTTACCACAAGAGAACAACAACAAAGACATAAACATCATCAAAATAAAATTTAATAGGCAATTCACAGGTGTGTTCATAGCTCTCCATTTGTTTGCATCCAAAGCCATTCTGAAGCAATACCACTAACAAGTATGACACTTCTGAGAGATTCTACAGGAATTCCTTAGACATTTATGTTAATAGTTTTTCATTTCTATTTATTGCATCATATACAGCACATTCTGAGGAGTACATACCTGTAGGATAGAATGTACCGTATCCAGCAACTTGTACGATCTATTTTTATCCATAATGTGCCCACAACATTTAATTACAACTTTGGAAAAATAAATCACACTGATCTTTACTGTATGTTTGTCCTATTTTATTTTTTTCACATACTTTCAGTAAGTTATGTAGGTCTTCTTTGGAATCCCTGTCAATCAACACATTGACGTCTTGATTGCATGCTTTCTCAAGTAGCTCAGATGCTGTTTGCTGCCAAATAAGGCCATGCAAATGCCACTCAGAAATCAGTCTGTTATACTAGAATATTGTCCATCTGTTATACTGCAATAGTGTTAAGTCTGTTATCATGGACTAGTGTCAGTCTGTTAGTCTGTAACACTGGAATACTAATTTATGAATATTAAAAGTCAGGAACTTCTCTGGAAGTCTCTTCTGTTTCTATGTGCATATATATCTGTAGCATGCTAATTTTCAAAATTTACTGTTCCCCTCTGTGACATCCCTCGTCTGGGACAGTGATCAAGGAGCTTCAGTCCTCTACACTGACACTGGTGGGGAACATTCACTGTGAGAAAAATAGACACACGCAGTATTTTCAGATGCAGTTCTCTGCACAAAGTACAATTTCCCTTAAGAGCACACAGGGAATGTACCCTCCAGTCTTGGGGCTGGGCATTCTTTCCACGTCCCAAATAAGACTCCCCACTGACCATTACAGAACTGAGTCCTTAGCCGGGTGTTACAACCCATGTCATCCATCACCCTATTTGTGAAATCAGTGGTGTCAGTGTCTCTGTTCAGAATAGCTGTCACACACACTGTCTTTGAGATTTGATTTTCACACACTCACACACATGCGTGCACACACACACACACACACACACACACACACACACACACACACACACACACACACACACACACACACACACACACACACACACACACACACACACACACATGGGAAAGCATTGCACAGCTTATCAGGCTCTTACCAGGGTACCCAATTACACTTACTAAAATTAATACTTATACAAATGGTAGTGTTTAACTAAACAGCAAGAGTTTTCAGAACGTGGAGCCACAGTGAAACTAAATAAATGCAAGTCCTCCCAAAAGTTAAATATTTTCTAAAAGACCAACTACAATGAAAGGTTTAGATCTATTTAATAATAAATAATAAAAAATGACAATACTGAATATCTGTTTAAAATAAACAGCAGAGTTTCAATCACAGGAAATATATAAAAAAAAACAATGGAAAGACTCAGACAGATACAGAAAAAAAATAATTTAGCTAATCTCACTATACTTTTCTAACTGACTGAAGAATTACTTTTCCCTAGTTACATAATAAAGCAAGGGGCAACCTTCAATGAAGGTGTGCGTTAGGCCCGGCAAGCCAGCGCGTAAAAATCTACTGCCAATCATTAGCGGACCGGAGTTCCGCTGTGGCGACCCCTAACAGCAGAAAGACACAAACAAACATACTAAAGCAAGGCGAGATGAATGTGGATGAGTGTCTTGTCAGGTCCAAAGATAGAGTGCATTCCTTACATCTCTCACTAGTATTCAAATATAATTTCAGTGCTGGCTACAGAATGACATCACATATGGTCACCTGACTGTGGTTCCCACACTACCCTCTCACTAGAAACTGAGCCAGGAACTGGCACTGATCTGTCACAATACACACATAGAACTTTAGCTAAGGTTTATTATACCATCTGGAAACTGTTAAACAATTCCAACACATCCACCCTTCTTGCAGAAACTAACAAGCCATTCTCATGCATCCCAGGGTGACAATTAGTTCACTACTAAGGACAAAAGAGCAGGATTCCAGCCCTGGCTTTTCACAGACATTGTGTCTCTGGCTACATTCCAAACTGTGAGATAAAAATCATAATGGCCTAAACCAAGTGATTTAATTTCAGGCTATTTTTTCTTAAAGTTAGCTGGGCTGAGCTTAACCCCTTCCTTTCCACTATCCTCTGTTAAAATATATACATTTCATCAATTACAACATTACAATCTGACATACATGTATATTTCTTTTTTGTCCAGCAGGACCCACTTTTGATACATTTTTAACACAAGCAATTTTACAAATACATTTTAACACAAGCATCTGTGCAAATCAATTTGATATTCAAATGACTTATAATTCCTTTCAAAACTCCATCTAGCTATGCTGGAATATATTACAAATGCACTGGCCTACTCTCCCTGGCACAGCTGGCACTACCTCACATCATCACATATCTCCTCCCTTTGAAAATTCAAGCTTGTTTTTCAAGTGACCCTGGAGGAACATTACTTGAGAGGACTGATTCTGTCTGAGAACACATTAACCCATACCCTGTCTTGAGAGCCCATCTGCATTGGCATTGCTGACCCCATTACTGTGTTGCACTGTCATGTCATATGCCTGTAACCCTAGGCTCAACCTTAATAATTTGGCATGTTGCTGCCTGGCTTCATATAGCCATGTTAAGGGGACTGTGGTCTGTAACCACAGTGACTTTCCTTCCATATAGATAGGGCTGAAGTTTTTGCAGTGAAAATACTATGGCTAGACATTCTTTTTCTAGTGCCACATAACATTTCTCCCTGGGTTGGAGTCTACTACTGAGATATACAGCAGGGTGCACTTCTCCCTCTGAGGAAACCTGGCTGAGTACAGCCTCCACCCCATGGTTTGAAGCATCCACCTGCTCAACAAATTATCTATTGTAATCTGGACTGGCTAACACAGGGGATCCTCACAAAGCCCCTTTACACTTTTGGAATGCCTGCTCTCAGGCTGGGGGATGCACAACCTCATCTGGTCTGCTTTTTCTCATTAGGTCTGTGAAGAGAGCAGCTATTCTCCCATAATCAAGAACAAACTTTCTATAGTACCCTGCTGTCCCCAAGAATACCCTCATCTGCTTTTTGGTAACAAGGGCAGGCCATGCCTGAATAGCTTCCACTTTGGAAGGCTCTGATCTGATCTTACCACTCTCCAATCTATGTCCCAGGTAGGAGACCTCTACTATACCCAATTGACACTTACTGGGCTTAATAGTCAACTCCACCCTTTGCAGTCTGCCCAACACCTCCCTGAAATGCTGATGGTGCTCTTTCCAGGAATGGCTGCAGATGGCAATATTGTCCAGGTATGCAAGAGCATAATCTCCTGTTCCAGCTAGGATAGAATTTACCAGCCTCAGGAAGGTCACTGAGGCATTTTTCATCCCAAAGGGCATCTTCATGAGTCTTATAATCCAAAAGAAGTCACAAAGGCTGACCTTTGTCTAGAGGTGGGAGTCAATGCACCTGACAGTAACCCTTGGTCAGATCAATGGTAGTTAGATACTTAGCCCCACCTAGCTGCTCTAAGGCTTCATTTGTCCTAGGCATGGGGTAAACATGTGACTCTCTGTGACAGTTTATTTTTCTGTAGTCCACACAGAACCTGGTGCTGCCATTCTTCTTTGGTAACAGCACTACTGTGGAGGCCCAGAGACTGCTGGACTCCTGGATTACTCCCAGTATAACATTTTCTTTATCTCCTCTCTCAGAATCTGTCTGATGCACTCAGGCACCCTGTAAATGGCCTGCTTAATAGGTCTTTGTGGTCCTCTATTCACATGGTGCTGTACCAGGTTGGTGCACCCAGGATTTTCAGTGAACATGTCCCCAATCCCCTATAACACTGCTCGGAATTCTCAAACCTGGGTAAGGTATAGCTGCTGGGACATTGCAACCCCTTCCACTGGGTTGTCAGTCTGATCCTCACTGAGATCAGTCACCAGATCCCCCTCAGACTCCTCCTGCTACTGATTGTACTGATGAAGGGTGGTTAGCCCAAAAGCTTTGCTTGGTAAATCTTTTTTTGGCATTTAAAGTGTGTTTTTGGAAGAACGTTGAACAGTTTCACCAAGAGTTTAACTACCTATTGCAAATACTCAGCACAAGGGCCTCCATATCATGGCAAGGTTTTATCATGTTAACATGGTACAGTTTGTAACTCTGCCTCCTGCCTAGCAATTTTACCATGTAGTTAAGATCACTAACCTTCCTTACAACTTTGAAGGGTCCTTCCCAAGCTGTCTGCAGCTTATTGTGTCTAACAGGAATGAGCACCATAGCCTGCTGTCCCACAGCATACTCTCAGACTTGAGCATCCCTATCATGCCAGACCTTTTATTGCTGTTGGGCTCCTGCCAGATTCTCCTGGGCCAAGCCCATGAGATCCCTAAGCCTTGTCCTGAGGTTTAGGACATATGCCATAACATACTCCTGGTGGGATTCACACTCACCCTCCCACTCATCATGAATCAAATCTAAGGGCCCCCTCACACTATGCCCATGCAGCAACTTCAAGGGTGAAAAACTTGTGGATTCCTGGAGTATCTGTGCATGCAAACAGCAGATGAGGCAAATATTTGTCCCACTCTCTCTTAAACTGGTTTGCAAATGCCCTTAGCATGGTCTTTAATGTAGCATTTATCCTTTCCACAAGACCATTAGTCTGGGGATGGTAAGGTGTGGTCTTTAGGTGCTTCACTCCACAGCATCTCCACAGACAAGCCAGTAGGTCTGATATGAAATTGCCATCTCTGTCAGTCAGCATTTCTCTCAGGAAACCTACCTTACTGAAAATATTGAACAAAGCATTTGCCACCTTCTCTGCCCTGATGGAGGACAGAGTCACTACCTCAGGCATCTAGTAGCATAATTACTGCGACTAGGATATATTTCTTCACTGTGGAACTTGAGGTACTCAGAGGCCCCACAATATCCTTAGCTACTCTCTGAAACAGCTCCTCAATCACAGGCAAAGGAATCAAAGGAGCTTTGACCTTGTCTACTGCCTTGTCTACTTTTTGGCACTGCTCACCTCTGCAGCACCCTGTTATATCCCTTGCAATCCCAGGCCAATAAATGTTCTGCATAATACATCTCTTGGCATATTTTAGGCCTATATAACCTGCAAAAGGAATATCATGGGATATGGCTAGCAGTATCAGAAGGTAGGGTCTGGGCACTACCAACTGCTGTATTACCTCACCCTCTAGGCCTTCATCTGGGGTCCACTCTCTATATAGAAACCCTTTGTTCCAGTATACAGACTACCCTTTGCAGTCAGAATCAGGTGCCTCTTTAGCTACCTCCCTCAAGCCTCATAATGTAGGGTGCAAGAGCTGTGCCTGTCTCAACTCCACCTTTGGGACTGTTCCCAGATCTTCTTCTACAGGAAGTCTGGTATCAAGTGACAGCAATGTCTCACTGTCAGTCTGACTACTACCAATCACCTCTGCCCTTGCAGTCATCTTGTCCAAGGGAACATCAATATGTATTAGCAGATGTGGCTCACGTTCATACTCACTGCTACAGGGTAGCTCCCCTCCCTGAAATAGGCATGTCACCAGCCATGGCTTCAGTTGTGGGGTCTGACTGGGTTTCCCCGAGACTACCAGACTCCATGCTTATTTCCAAGCCTGACTGTATGTAACTGCATGCACACAAGGTATTGCATTATCAAAATCATTCCCTATCAAGATATCTGCAGGGATATCCTCGGACACACCTACTTACTTGTTTCCTTTTCCACACTCCCAGTCAAGGTGAACCCTGGCCAAAGATATTTAGAATGGGGCCCCTCCTAAAGCTCTGATGGGAGTGGACTGCCAATGCAAGTACTACTCCTCTTTAAACTCTGCAGGCTTCACAATGGTTATGTCAGAGATTCTGTCTGTCTTGGCAGTGGCCTGTTTTCCATCCACTAAGCATACCTCTCAACGGTACAGATTTTCACAGAATGTCCAGATTTTTGGCTCATATTTTTGGCCTGTTCCTCTTTTTTCCTGGCAAATCACTGGGATGATCTCAGGACTGAAGTCACTAAATAATAACATACATTTGAGTTTCAGACTTCAAATCCTTCAGGAAATGTATATTAAAGCAAATCTTGTTACTCTAACAACTTTATAAGTTTATAAGAGCAATATTTAAAATATGTCCCTTTTTGTACCCCCATTTTGTCAAGCTTTGTCCAGATTTTTTGTATTGGTTGAGAGATATGCCACTCAGCTAGAATACAAACTCCAGTGATAGTTTGATACCCCTGTTCTCTCCAGACAACTTACCACTGGCATGCTGCTATTCCAACTTGCTGGCTCCTTCACCTTTTGTTCCCCTCCTTGTTCAGTGGACATTTGTATGCTACGTGGCCCCTCTGGTTACATTTAAAACATCTAAACCCTGATCCTGTATTTTTACCTGAACTACTGGCGTCCCCTGTTAGTAGTGGACTCTGTTACAGTAGTTTAGGTTGCCCACCATGGGTTCCCTTATATCCATGTGCAGCACTGGCTATCCCCTTCTTTTGCAGTGGTGCCCGGCTTGCCAAGAAGAGATCCCCTTTTCTCCCCAGCTCAACTGCAGAGTTGCACTCCCGATCTGCCAAGCAGATTATAATGTCCTCAGACAAAGTGCTAAGGGCTTGTTCCCTCACCAGCAGGTCTGCCAGTCTTTCATAAGTGGTGACATGATACCCACTCATCCACCTATGAAAATAAGTGCTTAGCTCAGCAATATAATCACATGTACTTTCATCTGCCCTAAGTCTATGCTCATGAAATTTGTTTTCTTTAAGCTTCAGGCGTTAATTTAAAGCATTCAAATAAACATTGTTTAACCTTGTCATAATTTAAACAATCAGTATCAGATAATTTAGAAACAGCAGTTACAGCTTTACCATGGAGTAAGAGAGTCAGGAACTATACCCAGAGCCCTTGATCAACATCATTCTGTTTGCATAGTCTCTTAAATATATGAAGAAAACTATCAGAATTATCACCTTCTGTAAACTGTGGAAGACATTTACTGACCTTTGTTGCTTCTGGAGTTCAGTTATTCCCTTTTCCATTACCTCCATATTCCTGTCAAAGAATCACCATGTCCCTCTCATGTTGGTGCTAATTCTCATTTGCTTTGGCCTCCAAATCACAGTCTCTCTGCTGATTCTAATTACATACATTTTGCCTCCAGTTCAAGCCTCATTAACTCCAGATGGGTTTTTAAGTCCTCTGAGGAAAAGGTGAACTGCCCTGTTTCTGAGGTCTACACATCCCCATCACCAGACTGGTTGCCTTCCTGGTTGCTAGTCTGTGCTGCAGCTGCAATGATGAATGAAATTATTTCTTATTTAGTTAGGTTGGAATTCACCAGTCCTTTGGATATGCACACCTTAGCCAGATGGTTCACTGTCAGCTTCCAATACTCCTCTGCTGACATCTTTTCCTGATTTCCCTGACTAAACTAAACTAAAAGAAAAAAATAAAAGCAGCCAGACCCTGCTCCCCCTTTTAAATAAACCTCTCTGCTCCATTGTTACTAAACGCTACCTTACCCGTTTCTTACCTTTCTACTTTCCCAGCTAACTCTAATTCTAACTTTGTCCAGAAGGTGGCACCCTTTACTTGCTTGTCTTATATCCCCTTCTCCAGTATTCAACCCCTCACTACTGCTTAGTTCTGTCATCTCGTTTTACTCTCCTTGTTCCTACATCTGACTGATCTTGTATCTACCCCCCTATCACCCTATCTCCCTTTCCCCTCACCTCTATCCCTTGTAAACAAATTATTGTAGTAATTTTACCCAGTCACCTGGAACTGTCTAAGTGCTCCTCTAAGATCAGTTGCCTACTGATTGTCTCTTAGATGCTCATCCTTTATTTGCTCTAACCCGCTTCGTTCACCCTGTGGGCTCACTCCACTCCCCTACACTACCCCCAAATCTCACCCACCCCCAGGGGTCCTAACCTTATACTTCTCTGACCACTCCCCCTTTTCAGCTCAGCTATCACACAGTACTCCACCCTCTTACCCATCCAATACCTATCCTTGTCTACTAAAACACATACTCTATTTATTCCATCAATCCATGGTGGTGGTGCTGCTGTAGCGTTGTCGCCTCACAGTAAGATGCTGTCCGGTTCAATTCTCAGCTAGAGCGTCTTCTGCATAGAGACATTTGTGAATGAGTGTACCTTTGTTGAAGGTTGTGCGTCAGGGCTGGCAACTCGGCACGTAAAATTCACCTGCCAATCATTAGTGGACCGGAGTTCCACTGTGGTGACCCCTAACCAGGAAAAGGCAAAAGACACATACATACATACTTCCTCTCTACATTTCTTTTTATTTTAACTTTCCACACTTCCTACAGATACAGCCCTATCACTATGCCTCCACTCCTAAATTCTAATAATTTAAAACACATTCTCCTTTTCTCACTTCTTCCTTTCCTTATGCTATCTTACCTTCAAACCTCATATGAACAACTTAGCCATTCAAAGACCCACACTCTTTCACTCAATATATTAGCTCACCTTCCCAAAACACATTCCAACCATTCTCAAAAAACATTTCTTCTCCTAGCTACCTTCTAGCAAGATTTCATGGAAAGTTCCATATTACCTACACTAACCAGGCATACAAAAAAACATTATACATCTTCTACAAACCCTCTGACACCAAAATAAGTCTACTTCTCTCCCCAATAGCAGGTGACATTCATCCCAACCCTGGCCCAAACAACACTCCTACTATAAATCCCCTTTTTTCTCCACTCTTATTCTCAACCTTTCCCTCCAAACCCCCAGACTCTCTCTCTATAGCTCACCTTAACATCTGCAGCATTAATAATAAAATTGCTCAGCTCCATGTACTGCTTGATATGCACTCATTTGACATTTATTTACTTATTTCCAGTTTGATAACCAGGGAGGTCCACTGGGCCCAAAGGGCCCGTTTTCAGTGGAGGCCCAGGGAGAAAAGCTCTATATTAAAAACAATTGCACAATTAAACAATTAAAACAAGCAAACATGGAATTATATATTTGTACAATATGCATAGAATAATGCAAAAGAACACATACATATGAAATACATAAAATAATACTCAAATGAGAAGTAGTGGAATGAGGAGGTGCAAAAAATAAAAAAGACAGGTAGAGGAAAAGAAGAAGAACTAGAGGATGATTCATGTTTATGTTCAAGGTCAAAGAGCCATTTGCATGTAGAGCCATTTACAGAGAGTAGGGATGGGAACCTATATACAGTATTTACATAGAGTTTATACAGGGGAGAAATTTGGTATATGATAGAAGCTGAGGGTGGAGAGCTATGGAAACAGCAGAATGTAGAGGTGCTTGAAGGAGATCATGTCTAGGTGGCATTAGTGGAATTTAGGTAGGAAGAATACAATTACATTTCCATTTTTGGAAGAGGTGGGAATGGAGTAGGGATTTGAAGTGTTCAGAGTTTGTAATGATTCTTAGCAGGGGAGGGACAAAGTTCCAGTTTTTGGCTATCAAATAAGATAGGAGAAACTGGCCAGAGGGTCATTTTGGTTTGTGTACTGAAAGTAGATTTTGTTGGGCTGATCTTAGGGATCTGAGCGGTGTGTAGAAAGACAAGATATTAATTAGAGCAGGGCATGCAGTGGGTTTAAAGATTAGTTTGTGGGCTGTAGTAAGTTTAAGAAAGTCAAGATGATTAGGAAGCTCTAGCCACTTAAGACTGCAGAGACAGGTGCCATGTTGGGTGGAGTGAGTAGATTTAGTAGCAAAGTTGGTGAATTTGTTGTAGCAGATTTCTAGTTTTGAGGAGATGTTAGTTGAGAGGTTGGTTAGAAGTGGAGCACCATACAATAGAGATGGTAGTAAATAGGTAGAGGTGAGGGTTTGTCTTGTAGCCGTAGAGAGAAAGTGAGCATTTCTATAGGGCATACCGAGCCTCTGATGTTTTTTTAATATTTAGTTGAACATGTGTATTGAATTTCAGGTGTTCATCAATGGTAACCCCAAGAAGTTTGGCAAAAGTAACAACTTCTATAGAGAAGTGGGTATGGCTGGTGATCTTGAAAGATTGTTTGTTAAGAAGGAGGGCTTTTGTGGGGAGAAAAGAATGATTTGGGATTTATTGGCATTAAGGGAGAGATGGTTTTGAAGCATCCATTTCTCTGTAGTTGTGAAGGCCAATTGGGTTTTGGTCTGGAGCTCGGGAAGGCTAAGGGCAGAGCAGACTAAAGTGGAGTTGTCTGCATATTCCACAATTTTAGTGTTTGGAATTGCAGAGTGAAAACCATTCATGAATACATTAAAGAACATTGATCCGAGTATAGACCCCTGGGGCACTCCGGTAGAGGTAGTGCTTGGGATCTGTCAGAGAGATAACTTTTGAACCATGAAAGGGAATCTAGGGAGAGACTGAGGTTAGAAAGGTGATTGAGAAGGTGGGTATGGGATACAGTGTCAAATGCCTTGGATAGATTGAGAAAGACAGTGGAAACAATTTCTCCAGAGTCATGGACATGGTTAACAATGTCTAAGAAAGAGAGGAGAGCAGTTATAGTACTGTGGCCAGGAAGGAAGCCGTGTTAAGTAGGGGTGAGGAGTTGGTTATTGAGGAGGTGGGGCATGAGTTGCAGGTGGATACATTTTTCAAGGACTTTTGAAAATGGGGAAAGAATGGCTATTGGTCGGAAGTTAGAGATGCTATTATTTTTGCCTCCTTTGTGAAGGGGCAAGATGTTGGTGGCACACCATAATTTGGGAACGTAAGATTCCTGGATATATCTATTGATGAGAATGCTGATATGGATGGTGATACCATCTGCAGCGAGCTTGAGAAAGAGTGAGGGAACATTGTCAGGGGCATAGGAGCTTGGCTTAAGTTTGGAAAAAAGCTTTTTGATACAGGAGGTTGAGACAGGTTTTAGATAAAAAGTGGGAGGAGGATCAGGAGTGCAGGATTGGGGAGAGGAGGGGGAAGTGGAATTAGGAGGAGGGAATGCAGTTGGGGAAGGTCTTAGTAAGTTCTGCTATAGAGTTGGTAAAGAAGGAGTTAAAAGGGTTGCTATTTCTGTATCAGTTTTATTTTTGTCAGGACAGGGATTGGATTTAGTACCAGGGTGCAAAAGAGACTTGATGGAGTTCCAGAATTGTTTGGGATTTTTGGAGTGGGTAGACTGCAGTTTGGTGTAGTAAGATTTTTTTTATAATTTGTGATAAGCTTTTTGGTTAGATTATGGAGTTGCTTATATTGAAGGAGGGTAGCTGGGAGTTTATTTTTGTTGTAGAGTTTCCGTGTTTTGTCTCTTTGTAGCATAAGTGATTTAGTGTCCTTTGATAGCCAAGGGGCAGAGTTGTATTGTATTTGTTTTGTTTGAGGTAAGGCTTGGGTGTTTAAGATGCCTAGGAAGGCAGTATTGAAGAAGTCTATGGCTTCATCTAGTGGAAGTGCTTTTAGGATATCCCAATTTGTTAGTTTAAGGGTTTTGGAAAATATAGAAGGGTTAAAGTTTGTGAGGTTGCGAGTGTGGGCATATTGGTGTTGGTGAGGGGCGTATTGGGCAGCTTGGTGAATGAAGGCTGGGAGATGGTCACTCATTGCGTGTGGTAGTATACTAGCGTCAGAGATCTTATTAGGGTGGGAGACTAAGATCCAGTCCAGGATGGACCCTGGGGGGTTATTTCTGTTAGGTCTGGTAATGTTGTTTATTAGTTGAGTAAAATTACATAGATTGATAGAGTGGGATTATTGTTATTAATTTTATTCCAGTCGATGTTGACATCACCTAGAATGTAAGTCTGTAGTTTAATGTTAGGTCCATAAGAGAATGTTTTCTAGGGTGGAAGTGTTGTCACCAGGGGGGCTATAGATGGCCACAATACAGATACTTTTATAGTTATTCATTTTGAGGATTCCTGTGACTAGTTCGGCACTGTTGAACTGAGGAATGGGATTTTGGTAAGGACAGAGGTTCAGTAGGCTGTTATAGATTAAGGCTACTCCACCTCCTTTTTTTGTTTTGGCGGTAGTATCTAAGAGCTTGAAAGCCAGGGGATACAATCTCAGAGTTAGTAATGTGGGGTTTTAGCCATGTTTCTGAGACTGCTACTATATCAGGTAGAGTATGATTTAGCCAAGCATAGAAGTTTGTTATTTTGTTTTTTACACTCTGGGTGTTAATGGTTATGAGCTTTAGGTATTTGTGGCTGGTTCTATTTGAAGAGGTAGGGGGAGAGAGACTATTACTAGTCATGGGTGTAGGGTTGGGGGTTATGCCTCTTGCTAGAGCAAGCCAAGTAGAGGGAGAATGGAGGAGAACCTTTGGTTTGTGATATGTAGTTAGAGGGAGAAACAGTTTTGATTTGGTTGTAAGAGGCTTTAATGAAATGGTTAGGAGTTTTAATTTAAAATAGTGAAGTGGGGTAGGTTAAAGTAGGGAGGGGGATATGTAGTAAAAGTGGAGGGTCATTGGGTGGGGATGGGAGGGGAAGGAGGGGGTAGTTTGGAAGAGGAAGAGGAGGTTGCATTATAGACAGTTATTAGGAGGAGAATACATATAGAGGAGGTGAGGGAAGTTTGTTGAAGTGAAAGAGGCATGGTTAATTAGAGTAAAATAAGTTTTAGAGGAGGAAACAGGGTAATAGGAGAGTGCTTAGAGAGATGGAAGAGGAGTACAGCTGAGAGTACAGGCTGGTAAGGGATAGAGAAGGGGTGGGATTACCAATTGAATGGATGCTGGGAGGGGGAGGGGTAGAGAATGGGATTGGCTTAGGGGATGGGGAGAAGATTCAAGGTGAGAATAAAGGTAAGTGTACTGGGGCTGTGTGGGATTTGGGGGTAGGGTAGGGGAGCAGAGTGAGCCCATAGGGCGAACGGAGCGGGTACAGCCACTGAAGGAGTGAGCCCTAGGAAAACAATCAGTGGGGAGCTGATTGGTAAGGTAAGTTTGGGTGGGATGGGTAGGAGGTAAGAGCCTTGGTAGTAGGGATAATAGGCAAGGTAGATAAGTGAAGTAGAGTACATGTAGAAGGAAAATGGTGGGGCTGCAGTTCTACACATTATGAAAACTGCAAGCCTAAGAGTTGTGTTTTAAGTCATTGTGATAGGTCTGGGAGAAGGGTGCCACGTAGTGGACAAACGCTATATAGCAAACAATAGCTTCTCATGAAAGATAGCAGGTTTAGGAAATACGAGGGGGGAAGGACTTCTTTTATGAACAGAGGGCACAAGAGGAGAAGGTATGCAAATTGTTGAAGAGAAAGGCTTTGGCTGCTGGTCATCATAGCTAGGGAGTGTACATAAAACCTTGAGTATCTAAACAAAAATAGATGTACAGACTGTAGTTTTAAAACACATACTTTCTTTTTCTTAGAGGGACTGATGCACAGGGAGTATATTAGTTTGATTCCTCAGTTTAGGGAATGGACAGCAGTTGATATGGTGGGTTAAGGATGTTGGTCAGCAACGGACAGGGTAATCTCCCACTGGAGGATAATACAAGCAGTTTGGACAGCTGGGTAAATAAATGGAGAGAGAAACAAGAGATAAAGTAAACAGAATGTTTAAAACACACTAAGTAAAAAACTAGGTAATGAACATGCAAACACTTAGGCAAAATTAGTCGCTGTTCTACTTGTACAAAATAAAAGAAAAAGAAAAAAACAGACATTTCCAGTTGTGTAGTCAGAAAGGCATTCAGTAGCATCAGAATAATGTCGCACATCCATAGCAATATCACTCTAAAAGTGGTGCAGAACAATTTGCATTTAACAGAAATAAGGTAAGGAGCAAGGAATGCTGCTTGAATGCAAGCAAAGTCAGCGTGAATGCAGGTGTGATAAAACGGGCGCTAAACAAACATGGCTTATTCAGTGTAAAAAGAGAATTACAACTGTTGTAATTTACATATAAACAGTACAAATCAGATAGGACCTTTACAAACTACAGTGTTTTACATTCAAAGCAAAATTCCATGAGTGGAGTCAAGATAGCTAAGATGCTATATTAGCATGGCGTTGTCAGTGTATAAAGAAAGCAACAGTACAGCTTCATAAGTATTATTTGATTTTCAACACAGTCTACTCAAATTAAATCTACTGTAAAAGAAAAGTATAGGGCTAGTATACAGCCACGCTATTCAGATATGGAGTTTACAGTTTAATGCAATGCATTTACACAACAAGAATAGCAGCGGAACCTCTAACCGCTATCTGTGATAGTGTATATCCATTCCACGTGCAGGAACGCAAACACAGGTAGCCGTTGATGGTGAGTAATACCCAAGGTCACTTACAGTTAAGGATAGTTGCCTTCTTAGGCAGAAAATGCATCCTTTCTAGCACATGAGATGGTAACAAGTGTATATAGCAATAAACATTTACAAATAAATTCTATTCAACAAAAAATAGCAGCGGAACCTCTAACAGCTATCTACGATAGCGTATATCCATTCCATGTGCAGGAACACGAACACAGGTAGCCGTTAATGGTGAGTAATGCACAAGTTCACTTATAGTTGAAAATAGTTGCTTCCTTAAGCAGAAAATACGTGCTTTCTAGCACAATTAGTTGGTATAAATAAAAAAAAAATGTAAATAGCAATAAACAGTATCAGCAAGGCGCAACTTACTTAAAGTATGGACTCCGGAGCCAGGGACGCACAGCAGCTGAGAGGTATACCAGGGGTAAAGATGGCATCACATGGGGCAATGTATATTTATGAGGTTGGTGAGGATGTAAGAGGGAAGGGGAGGAGAAAAAAATAGGTGAGGGCAGGTAAAGACCGAAAGTAACTAGGATTCTGCAATCCATTGCCTAACTGAAACCTGGCTCAAACCAACAATCCAAGACAGGGAAATTACTCCCCCAGGTTACAACATCTTAAGACTAGACCATAAATCCAAAAAGGGCGGTGGTTTAGCAATTCTGTATAAAACAGGCATGCAAATTACTGTTATCCATGAAAAACCTCCCTCTGTTAGCAACTCTGAAATCCTTATCTCTAAATTACAACTTAATACCCACAAATTCATCTATATTATTTGCACCTACCTTCCACCTGGAAATAATATTAATACCCTTGAAGAAATTCTTAGTTGGCTCTCTATTAAATACCCACAAGGAACCATACTACTAAGTGATGTCAATATAGACTGGAAAACCTGCTCCTCAGCAGTCCCACCCAACCTCATAAATCTCCATGGCTTTTCACAAACAATTAACACCCCTACCAGAACTAACAAATCTAACAACAAAGAAAGCATATTGGATTGGATTCTGATAAATTGTCACTACCAAAATTACACGGTAGGTACACTACCCGACAACGTAAGTGACCATGCCCTCACCTACTTAATAAGACGTAAACCTCCTACCCCTGACGTTACTAAATATAAAAAGATCAAAACAAATAGAAACTTTAACCCTGAATCCTTCCTTGCTGAACTAAGAACTACAAATTGGTCTCCTCTTAAACTCCTGCCACTAGATAATGCTGTAGCATACTTCAATTCAAAGTTCCTATCTATACTAGACTCTCATGCCCCTATAAGATCTGTTAGAATTCGCTCAAAACAAGCCCCTTGGCTTTCAAAAGATACACAGCATAAAATTATTCTGAAAAATAAGCTCTAGACCAAATAGCATAGCACTAAAGATCCCAGCAACCATCTTAAATTTAGACAAATAAGAAACATTACAAAAAACGCCGTACTTCTAGACACAAGAAATTGCTACTGCCACTTATAACAAACTAACCAACAAAATCCACAAAAGTTTTGGGCAGGAATCAATAGACTCTTAAAACCTGGCCACTCTGACACCCCATACCCCTTAGACTCTTTCCAGAACAACCCAAAAACTAACAACTGATGCCTTTAATGCATTCTTCACTGAAACTGTCCAGTCTCTATCTAAACAACTATCCCCCGATATATCTTCTCAGCCCACCTCCCCTTCCACTTCTATTCCCCCATTACAACTGCAACCTGTACCCACATCCCTTATCTCCTCTCTTCTCCACAAACTTAAACCCTCCTCTCCATCTGCTGACCTTCTACCTCCCCAGTATCTACAAATTGCAGCCAAACCATTAGCATATCCTATTTCCATTATGATTAACAGAACCTTTATCGAAGGCTACATTCCTTCAATATGGAAAATCTCACATATTATTCCTCTACATAAAGGTGGTAACTCAATAGAACGTTCTAATTACCGACCCATAGCCCTTCTCTCCCCCCTTGCTAAAAGCATGGAAAAATGTATCCAAAAACAGCTACTTAATCACCTGTTGAATAACAACCTCCTATCCAACTATCAGCATGGTTTCAGATCCTTCCATAGCACCACTTCTACCCTCCTTTCCTTCACTGACTGCATCAACAAAAATCTGAACAATAATATCCTCACCTCTGCTTTCTTCGTCGACCTAGCCAAAGCCTTCAATATGGTCAATCACCAGATTCTAGTAAATTTACTGAAGACATTAACCCTAGACTCTTGTGCCATAAAGTGGCTCCACTCCTATCTTAATAATAGACAACAGGCAGTACTCTGGCATAATAACTTATCCAACCACCTCCCCATTTGCCTAGGAGTTTCCCAAGGCTCTATTCTTGGCCCCCTTCTGTTTTCTGTTTTTATTAATGATATGCAAACTAGTATTCCCTTAGCTACCTGTATACAATATGCTGACAATTCTACTCTGATCTGTTCTGCCTCATCCCCGTCTGAACTGCACTCTATCACCCAACAGACTTTTCAAACCATTGAAACATGGTTCCTTAAACAATGTCTAATCTTAAACCCTAAAAAAAACCCCAAATTGTTACTTTTCTCCCCCACCTGTAAATCCCCTCCTCTCAACTTCTCTGTCCTGTCTAATAATGGCACCGGCATATCTCCAGACCCCTCTACCAGGCTCCATGGAGTTGAGATAGATAACAACCTATTCTTTGATTCTCACATAAATAACACTATAAAATTAGTCAACAGAAAACTAGGCTCCCTTTATAGAATTAAACCATTCCTTACTCCACTTGCCAGAACCTCCATTGCCCACTCCCATCTGGTTTCAACCCTCCTTTATGCCACTCCTATTTATACTAACCTGTCCAAAACTAACCTCAATAAACTGTCTGCTGCCTACAACAGTATTGCCAGATTTGCCTCTGGCTCTACTTTTAGAACTCACCATTGCAAAAACTTAAAGGAATTAGGATGGCTTGAATTGCAAAATCTGATCTTGTTTCATCAACTCTCCTTAGCCCAAAACATCCTGTATAAACCCACTAACACCCCTATACCCACTTCCCTTATAACTCCTTACTCCAACCTCAAAAGCCTACGTTCCTCTAACAAACTTTTCATATCAACTTGTAAATCCAACAACTTGGCAGGTAACTCCTTGTTCTCTAACACTATTGGAAAATCCTGGAACTCTCTTCCTGACAATCTCTCTTCCATCTCCTCTCCTCACTGCTTTAAAACCCAGCTCAAAACTTGCCTTAGAAACCGCTGGCTCTGCCCCTGCACAAACCCTAACTAACATTTCCTTCTACTTCTAGTACTTCCACCTTTTCTGCTTACTAATTTTAGTCCACAACTTAATTGTCTGTTAGTACGTATTTTATGTCCTAGCTGTTGCACCTGAAAGAATTTGCTACTGTAAATGCTAACTAACTAATGTGTAATTTCTGTTTATCAATGTATGTATTTTGGAGCTTTTCTCCCCGGGCCTCCACTGAAAATGGACTCAAATCCAGTTGGACCAGCCCAGTCAACAAATGTAAAATAAAATAAAATGAATAAAAAATAAAACTGTTGTGAAAAATGAAACTCCATATGTTTACCTTGTGGCTGCTTAGAGTACACACACCTTTAGTGACAACTGCTTACAGGTACAGAAGTGCAATTAATATCCCACCACTGCCACCAGTATGTGACGTCCCTCCTCTGGGCCAGTGATAAAGGAACCTCAGTCCTCACCACTGACACCGGTAAGTAACATTCACTGTGAGAAAAATAGACACATGCAGTATTTTCAGATGCAGCTCTCTGCACCAAGCACAATTTCCTTTAACAGCACACTGGGAATGCATATTCCAGTCCTGGAGCTGGACTTTCTCTCCAGGCCCAAAATAAGACTCCCCACTGACCGCTATACAGCTGAGTCCTTAGCCGGGTGTTCCAAGCTAAATCTTCTACCACCCTCTCTGTGAAATCAGTGCTGTCAGTGTCTATGTTCAAAGTAGCTGTCACACATACTCTCTTTGAGATTTGAATTTCAAACACAAACATCCACCTGGGAAAAGGCTGGCACAGCTTACCCACTCTGACACATCCACCCAGACTACATGCTAGATATGCCTCCACCAAAACTAGCTGCTTTAAAGCTCTTACTAGCGTGCCCAATTATACTTATTAAAATTAGCACTTATACAAATGTTAGTGTTTAACCAAGCTACAAGACTGTCAGGAATGTAGAGTTACAGTGCCACTAAATAAATGCAAGTACTTTCAAAGGTTAAAAACAATTTTAGTGCTGGCTACAAAATGACATCACATCTGGTTACCTGAATATGTGGTTCCCCTCTAACTTCTCACTAGAAACTGAGCCAGGATCTGGCACAGATATGTCACACTCCACACATAAAATTTAGCTAAGGTATTACAGCATCTGGAAATTGTAAAACAATCACAAAACTTCCACCCTTCCTGCAGAAATTAACAAGCCATTCTCTGGCACCCCAGGATGGCAATTAGTTCACCACTAAGGACAACAGAGCAAGTTCCCAGCCTGGGTTTTTCGCAGACATTGCTTCTCTGGCTGCATTCAGACCTGTGAGATAAAATCTTTATGGCAAAAACCAAGTGATTTAAATTCAGGCTATTTTTTTTCTTAAGCTTAGCTGTGTTAAGCTTAATCCCTTCCCTTCCATTATTCTCTTTTAAAATATATACATTTAATCAGTTACAGCAATACAGTCTGACACACATGTAAGTTTCTTCTCTGTCCAACAGAACCAATGTTGACACATTTTTAACACAAGCCATTTTTACAAATACATTTTTAACATAAGCATCTGTGCAAATCAGTTTGATATTCAAATTGCATATAATTCTTTACAAAACTCCAGCTAGTTATGCTGGCATATGTTACACATGCACTGCCCTACTCCCCCCTGGCACAGCTGATACTACCTCACATCATTGCACCCTCAAAAAAAGACATTACTGTGTCTCCCATTGCTAACAGAAGAAACCACTGCACCTTAAATAATTGTTTGGTAGTATTTTTTATACATTTATAGATTAGTACTAGGCTAACTGCCTTTGTGGGTCATTTTAAACCTAGCAATTCAACCCATGTGAGAATCAAACCCTGCACCTTGTGTTTGTAAGGTAAACACCTTAAACATTATGGCAACCTCCCACCCTAATTTTAAAGTTTTCATTTATAAACAAACCCTCATTTATCTTGCTGTGCAGTCCTACTGCAGGTAGATTGTGTTCCCTTTGTTACTTAAGACAATATCCTCAAAACTTCTAGCTGATTCAGTTCACTTTCTGTTCCTGTTATTAAATAAGATATTGTAGTATTTTCACTGAATTTTCCATGGCAATTGCTTTTAGTTAAGTTTTGCCTTTCCCCTTATTTTACAAAATATTTGTTGAGGTGCTGGTGGCTAAGCATAACAACTTCTCATTTTCAGTGAGTATATGATTGTTTGTTACTGCCATCTCCAACTTATAATGAAGTACCAATTTAGCCTGGAAACAGTTATCACTATCTACAACATAATGGCATTTATCTGCATTACAAAAATAGTCAACTTTTGTCTCTTTCTTTTTCTTGTAGATCTTATAATTCTTTAGCTTTGTTTAAGATTCATGCAGTGGTAAGTGTGTAAATTAATCCTCATGCTTCTAGGAAATCATAGCTATAGCAGATCCTGTACCCTGCTTCATGTTAAGTATTACTGCTTCTGTTCTGAGGGGATCGACATAATGTCACTCTCAACTTGAGTTATATAATCATCACTTATGTTGTTCATTTATAATATTATTTTTGTGTTTTCCTCCATTGCGCCTGTTTCTCTTCACTTCCTTTTTTCATTATTTTATACAAAAACAGTATCTAAAATGACCTGTGCTGTTAACTTAACTTAATTCTGTTGATGTTACCTACTGTAGTAAGTAGTTTGTTCTACCAGTAGTCGGTTAGGGGTTATTTCACGCATTCAATTTTGCAGTAAATTGGGATATGCGACCATTTTGTTTTTAATGTGACAGAATCTGAAGGTTGCCTTGACCATATACTCTATCTCTGCAGAGATTCATTTTCTTCTGTATGTATCATGGATAACTTAGTATTTTTTAACCCCTCCGTCTCAATTGATTACAACTACAACAGTCAGTTTGTGTGCCTGTGGCTGGCAAATCAATTTAGACAAGGTTGGAGTACTTCACACTGGTATGCTATGGTCTGTGTGTGACCTTGTTTTTTACTGGCAGACATCAGAGGGGGGACACAGAGAACTTCCTTCATGTTAAAGGGTATAAATGACAGATAGGATTTAATGCTTTCAACACAGGAGGGTTGACTGATCACTTGAATTTTAAATGCATTTTAAAAAAGTAAGATCGAGAAAGAAGTAGTTGATATAAATATTTTTTATGTTCATAATATGATGGCTTGTTTGATAAACTGATTGGCTTAATAAATGGTGAAAGAGATTGTTTTTAAAGTATTTATTTGGGAGGTAGCCTCAGAGAAAGAGGTTCTCCAGTTCGGCATGGGTGTCTTCTGTGTTGAGTCTGCATGTCCTCCCAGCATCCGTGTGGGTTTTCTCTGGGTGCTCCTCCCACATTCCAAAGACGTGTCTGGAGAGTTTCTCCCCAGGTCTCTGCTGAAAATATGCTCTGTACTAGTCGGACTTTCCCAGTCAACAAATGTTAAATAAATAAAATAATTTAAATGTGGAAGTGGATGGGTTTTACTAGAGTCTGAGTAAGTCATTTCCTTGCTGAAAGTACTTACTCTGGTTTTGTTATTTCAATAAATAGCTTAAACCAAACACTGCTGCAGTACAGATATTATTTTTTATTTTTGTTTTTTTCTTTTGAGCAGATGGTCTGTTCATTTATATTTTGATTCATTAATATTGCATGGATGTGAGTTGTAAAATAATTTTTTTATCTTAAGGGCTGGTATTAGGGTTGGTTTGGACACCCAAAGGCTTGTTAGGCTGAGTTAATGGGGGTGAGAAGCCAGTGAGGAAATGGGTGCTGTCAATGAAAGAAATGAATGAAGTCTGGTTTAGTACACAGAAGAGGGGAGAGAGTGATGCCAAAGTGGAAAAGAGGTGGGGTGGTAGTAATGCTGCAAGAAGTAAATCTGAAAAGAAGTGTTGCATATAAAATGAGTTGAAAGTATTTGTAGGTAGTGATGGTAAACTATGAGAGAGGAGAACATAACACTGTGAGAGAAGGAAAAGAACACTATGAGAGAGGGAGGAACAAGACTACTAGAGAGGGGAAAACAACACTAAGAGAACAGGGAAAGCAACACTATGAGAGAGGGGAAACAATACTACGAGAGGGGGAAACAACACTATGAGAGGGGGGAAACAACACTACAAGAGAGGGGAAAACACTACAAGAGAGGGGAAAGAAACTATGAGAGAGGGGAAAACAACACTATGAGAGAGGGGAAACAATACTATGAGAAAGGGGGAAACAACACTGAGAGAGGGGGAGACAACACTACGAGAGAGGGGGAAACACTACAAGAGAGGAGAAAGAAACTATGAGACAACACTACAAGAGAGGGGAAAACACTACAAGAGAGGGGAAAGAAACTATGAGAGAGGGGGAAACAACACTGAGAGAGGGGGAAACAACACTACGAGAGATGGGAAAACACTACAAGAGAGATTAAAGAAACTATGAGAGAGGGGAAAATGACACTATGAGAGAGGAGAAACAATACTATGAGAGAGGGGGAAACAACACTATGAGAGAGGGGGAAACAATACTACGAGAGAGGGAAAAACACTACAAGAGAGGCGAAAGAAACTAAGAGAGGGGAAAAAAACACTATGAGAGAGGGGAAACAATACTATAAGTGAGGGGGGAACAACACTATGAGAGAGGGGAAAACACTACAAGAGAGGGGAAAGAAACTATGAGAGAGGGGAAAACGACACTATGAGAGAGGAGAAACAATACTATGAGAGAGGGGGAAACAACACTATGAGAGAGGGGGAAACAACACTAAGAGAGAGGGGAAAACACTACAAGAGAGGGGAAAGAAACTATGAGAGAGGGGAAAACAACACTATGAGAGAGGGGAAACAATACTATGGGGGGAAACAACACTACGAGAGAGGGGAAAACACTGCAAGAGAGGGGAAAGAAACTATGAGAGAGGGGAAAACAACACTATGAGAGAGGAGAAAACAATACAGTACCTGTGAAAGAGATCATGGTGGGAAAACTGGTAGTTATTTTGGTGTTGGTGGGGAAATGTAAAGTGCTACAGGGATTGACTCAGCTAGGTAGCTTTTATGGTCTTAATAGTGATGGGGAGATTTTCACCCATTTCTTTAGAGTGGTAGGGGAGATAATAATGTAATGTAATAGTAAACTTGGAGCCAGCTAGATTATTAGTAGAAAATATGAGCACATGGGACGCAGGAACGAGCTGATAAATATTATGGGGGTGTTGGGGCATGTGGATGTGGAGGATAGTGAATAATAACTACAGGAAAATGTATGTTCTATGGGGATGAGGCAAGGCAGCTAGCAGATTGTGATGGGCTTCAGTGCCCAAGGAAACAAAAGATGAGATTTTGGGTTAAAAGACTGACAGGAGAAGTAGCTCAGATAATGCACATGGGTGTATGAATCTGGAAGGTTTTACTAAGATTGAGAAAATGGGAATGGCATACCTGGATATTAAATAAGGTAAAGAGAGTGAATGGACCCAGAGTGTGATCCGGAAAGTGATCAGGAAGAGCTGTAAGAGGAGAAAGGGAAGGAAACTGGCAAATGGGATGGAATCAAGGGTGCATGCAAAGATAATGCATGATGGGAACGGAAGTGAAAATGGCAAGTGAGTTCAAGGGTCAGGAGCAAGAACTTAAGGACAAACAAGCTGGAGAGAAGGGGTTCATGACTATAGACCAACATGTATTTGTCCAGGGGACAAAAGTTTGAAAATATATTACTGAAATCCACCTTCAGGGAATTGCAGAACAAGCTTTTCTGTAGGGAACAAGCCCCATGTACCCTTCATGTGGTGAGAGACTCCTAAAGCACCTAAATTATATATATCAGCTCCACAGTTGCACAACAGTGGAGAAAAGTGCAACACTCAGTTATCACTAAAAGATCTCCTTCACATTTTGTCATTCAGACAAATCTCCTTCAGGAACTATTCAAACAGCGATAGGTGATGATAGGCAGTATAGGAGGGTTATTTTAATAAAAGGAAAGATCATCAAAGATGGAGGCATCTAAGACAGAAGCATACTTAAGCGGGTGCACTTCATTTTCGTGGGCCTGGTGACAGTTTGACTTTCGAAGGCTATCTTGAAAACTGAGGAGAAAAGAATCAATGGACTGACTGAGCAGGGGGGGGAGGGGGATCCGCCTCGGCCGGGCAAATCAGTGGATGGACAGGAACTGTTCTATGTGAAGGTTCATAGGTTCATATGAGGCATTTAGGGGCTACTGGCTTGGCTTCAAGAAGATTGTATTGAATGTGAGAAAGACTGCTGGAGGGTACCCAAAGGCAAGGACAGAGGTAGATAAGGGTATTAGTGTGTTTAAAATTGCTGTAAGTACCTCACATTTAGAGGTAAGTGGCAGGAGCAGGCAGATTCCCTCCTGACCTTTATAAGCAGTGGGTTTGGGGACTAGCATGTAACTGCAAGATGTGTTTCAAAAGCAGCTTTGGGAGTGCCTGTCTGGAGTCAGTCTGTGAAGCACAAAGTAGGGTCAAAGACAAAGAGAACACAGTGGCATGACAAGTGTTCAGCTCTTCTTGGCTGTGAGACAGCTCTGCACTTCAACATTTTTCTTATTTTTAATAATTTAAAATATTACACACAGAAGGTCACATATTTATACTGTTAATGTTTTGATAACGGAGAACTTAGTTTGTCACATTTCCAGTTCTTTGGTTTTCAGCTGAGGAGTCACTGACAGAGCAAAGTAGTTCAACAAAAAACAAACTCACGGCTTCTCTTTTCTGTGAATTTGCTTGACCTTAGTGTTAGCATATATAGAGAATTGCAGAATGTGTCACAAGAGTTAGGAACAGAGAAAATGTGAGTTTTATGCTCATTTTATATCTTTTCCATTTTATTCTGAATCATAGTAATTCCCACTCAGGAATGTGAATAAAAAGGGATTTGTGACTATTTAATAGGCTAGCTGGTGGATATGGAGTGGGCAGATATCATTTGTGGTCATTTGTCAGCTTGCAAGTGGGTCACAAAAGTGAACATCATAAAATGAATAGAAAGGAGGCAGGGGATAGAGGGGAGTGTGGTGATTTTTTACATAAAAAAGCCTTTGATATGCTGAAGTAGGATTCAGTGAAGTCTGAGTTCTACACTGTAATGATGGCTTGAGAATAGTGGTTAATGTAAAATTGTCTGAAAGGGTTAAAATGGGGAGGGGTTCCAGCACGTGTGCCCTTTATCACTGACACCCTTTTTTGGTCATGAAGTCACTGGATCAAAGGATAATTGAGTGCTTGCAATCAAAACATGAGGGGCTGAGGTGATCTTTCACTCTGTCCGTAGATTACTGCATGTTAATGCCAGAAGATGTGGGAGAAGTTGTTGCAATCTATACTGGGAATTTTTAAAGAGTGCAGAGAATGGGTTGGACTGATTAGATTAAGACAATACTCTTTACCAACTCAAAATAAAACAGTATCCTCAAGTTATAAAGGTGGTTATAACTACTTTCATTGTGTAAAAAAACTTATTTTCATAGTTTTTTCAAGAGTACATAAAAATAATTCTGGATTTTCTTGACTTTATATATCACACTGCATGACATTATAATTTAATATGATTAAACCTCAGCACTTCAAATAGGAAAATATATTACCATACAAGAAACATTTTAAATGCAAAACCATTCTCAAATATTTTTAAAACATTTTTCATGTCAAAATTATCAACGTGCATGTGTAAATGTTGCAAAAAAAGAAAAAAAATGAAAAACATGAGGCAGTCATCAACATCACACAAAAGTGTGCTTGGGAAAATATCCAGGACCAAAATGTAAACTGCAGTCTGTAAATTACTTTTTAATTCATTAGAAAAGATAGAAAGCTAAGTACATAATTTGTGTAACAGGAAAAGTAGAAGTTGACTTGAATCTGCTATTATGATGTAAAATATAAAATAGTACAGCCTAAGTAGCTGGTACAGAAGTATTATAAGCACTGGCTTTCTAGAGATGATATGGCACATAAATTGTTAAAAACATACAATATGGATGTAGCAGAATCCAAAGTATGAATATATGCTACATCATGCATGAGAATCGGATGAGATGGAATACTTGTATCTTCTGTTCAAATCTAAAAGCTTTGCAAAAAAAAAAAAATGTTAACAACTGTAGTACAACAAAGACCCACTAGATGTCCTCAGTAAGCACATAATTATTTTAAAGTATAACAACTTATTTTGGCTTTTCCCAGTTAGTGATTGCCACAGCATATCAACTGTCTGCTTATGATTGACAACAAAGTTTTACAGTATTGAGTTGCCAGCCCGGCACTCAACCTTCCACAGAAGGCACACACACTCACGCCTAGGGCCAATGTAGAGTGTCCAATCTACCTACAGCATGTCTTTGGGAGGAAACCGGAGCACCTGGAGGAAACCCATGTGATAACAGGGAGAACATGCAGATTCTTCACAGAAGGCACCTCAGCCGAGAATCAAACCAGAGAACCTCTTGCTGTGAGGTGGCAACGCTAACCTCTGCACTACCTCGGCTGCCACTTTTATAGCATAAGAACTGAAATGCTTAATTCTGCCCTGGAGGAGATATGCATTAATTTAAATATCTAAAAAAAAAAAAAACATACATTTACTTACATAGTTTTCTAAGTCATGTCTTTTTCCAGGGGAAACACAGCCTATACCCTTAAATGGAAAGTGGCAGTTTCCAGTATAATTTTAATATATTTGAACAATCCATTTGTAAACCTACAAATGTCTATGTTATAATCTTCAATTCATACGCTTTTGAAAACATTAGAAATTATATTCCAGTAGAAAGAAACACATAATAAATCAGTATACATAATGAAACCATACTGCTATAATAGACTAGTTAACAGATAGAAGCACCCAACATTTTTCCACTTTAGAGATCTTTATCTTGGAGCACACTTACTGCATGAAAGACATCATTTTAAACGTTCATGATCTCTGCCTTCCAACAAATCATTATGTATTACCATTCTACCTTTGTTGGGAGCATTTCCAAAGCAAAATTGTACCTACCTTTCTCCAACCAGCTGTCCATAAATGTAATGTAATATACACATAATCATCAATTCATCTTTTCACTGACTATTTCATTGCATGGAGAATTTGTGTTAACAAATATGTCTGTTTTGCATGTACTTTCTGAACTAAAGAAGTGTTTATTGTATTATTCCTGATCATATGTTCATAGGTGTGTATTAAGCTAATGGCCCTGGAGCCTATATAAGCCTAGCCAAAAAGATTCCCTGGCATCATGCCACCCACAGTTAGTTCCCGGTGCCCCTGTCAAGTAAGGTCACTGAACCCGGGGTGAACTTCCTATTGCCCACCCACTCATCAAGATTTCTCTTAAAGAGGGCCAGTGAAGTGCTTTGCTTTATGTGAATGTGAAGTTTGTTCCAGAATATGGTAAGTCTCTGGGTTAGGAACTTGTCCCTCCAGCATGTTCTGTTTATTGTGGTAATGAGGTTAAGGTCCCTGGAGTGTGTGGCACAGAGGGATTGGGATTTCTTTAGGTGTAGCATATCTAGCAGCTCTGTGTCAGACATGGCTTTGTAGGTCAAGCAGAGATTGCCTCTAAGTAGGCGATAAGAGACAGAGTATAGTTGGAGTTTTTTGAGTCTGTCCCTATAGGGCATGTGTCTAAGGCCTAAGATCCTCTTAGTGAGGTATTTATGTGGCCTTTCCACTTGCTGTAGGTGTCTAGGGATGTACATACTAAATGTATTCTATAATAGGTCTAATTAGGGATGAGTAGAGAGGGATTAGGACCTCTTTCTTCCTGGACGAGAAACCTTTTCTAATGAGATGTGCCACATAGAAGGAATTTCTGACTATAGTGGCAATGTGGTTATCAAACGAGAGGTTGCTGTCAACCTGTGTCCCCAGGTCTCTTATCACACCTTCGGTGTTTAGTGGACTACCGCCTATGTGGTAGTTCATGGTCACCAAATTTTTCCCAAAGGGAATGACAATGCACTTTTTGACATTGAGCTTAAGGTCATGGTTCTAGCACCAGTCATTGGTGTCAGTGAGGCCTTTTTGTAGAATGTCTACATTAGTTGGAGAATCAATAATGGCTCCTAGTTTGCAATCATCTGCAAACTTGGTCAGCCAGAGTCCCTTTGTGTTGGCTTGAACTTCAGAGAAATAGATGCCAAACAGGAGAGGACCTAATACTGATCCCTGTGGGACACTACTTGTAACTGGTCAGTAGTCAGATATGGAGTCCACTACTTTCACAGTGTGGGTTCTATCAGTGAGCCAGTTGGCAACCCATCTTATTACATAGGGGTTTATGCCTAGTTTAGTGAGTCTGTTTATGATTCCTGAGTGAGGGATGGTGTTGAAGGCCTTGGCAAGATCTAGGTAGGCTGTGTGAATTACCTTGCCCTCATCCACAGCTCTGGTGACAGACTCGAAGAAGTCTATCCAGGTGAGCAGGCATGATTTACATTTCACAAACCCATACTGCGTGGGGTCCAGAGTTTGGAGATTCCCTATGTCCTTATTTATAAGGTCCATGATGATGCGCTCCATAGCCTTACATATCAGACTATTCTGGCTAATGGGGCGGTAGTTCCCAGGGTCTGTAGTTGCTCCCCCTTTGTGGAGTGGGATGACTGTAGCAGTGTGCCATTTAGTAGGAATAAAGCCTGAAATTAGGCTGTGATTGAACAGGGTACTCAGGTGTGGTGTCAGTTCACTTTATAATTCATGTAGAACACAGCCATGGATACTATCAGGTCAAATGGAAGCTGTATTCTTGGCTTTGGACAGTGTGTTTTTTACCTGTGCTGCCGTGAAAAAAGGGACTTGGCATTCCTCAGGTATTGTGATAGGCCCTTTAGGGGGTGAAAAGGGGATAAAGTTCACACTGAACCTGTCAGACAATATGTTGGCAATATCAGTTGGTTCTGTATATGTATGTGCTGTAACTCAGATGTGATCTGAGTATTGCCATGTAGATTTTTGACATAACTATAGAATGATTTGTGGTTGTCTGTAGAATCTGCAGAAATGTTGTTTTTGTAACTAGCTTTAGAGGATTTGATGATGGATCTCAGTTTTTTGCTGAGGCTAACAAAGGAGTTTTTCCAGTCTTGGTACTTCACCCTTTTCTGCAACATTTTTTCCTTCTGTTGTAGAGTTTGTTTATGGTGGGGGACCACGAGATTGGCTTCCTTTTTTTGGGGGGAGAACATCTTGGTTCATTTTGGTATGGCCCGTTCCATGCACTTGTGTATGTGCTCGTACAGTGCATTGGTGTATGATTCAGCAGTCATGCACCTATTTTCCATTTGCATGGGTGTCGTGAAGTTAGCCACCTCTGTTTTTTGAAGCCCAAAACTGGCTTTGGAGAAGTTTTTTACAGTGGCTTCCTTTGGGGAAGGGTGAGGGTGGGATGTGGATATCCATGGTGATTAGCTTGTGGTCAGATCTGACCAGGGAGGAGTTGATTACTGGTATAGAGCAACAGTCACCCATGTTAGTAATGACCAGGTCAAGGAAGTTTCTACCCCTGGTGGGGATAACAATTAGTTGGTCTAGGGCACTGGAATTAAAGAATTCCAGAAAACATTGAGCAAGTGTGCTGGTACATAAGTAATTTTCCCAGTTAATGGATGGGTAGTTAAAGTCTCCCAGTATAAGGGTATTGGGTTGTACCCTAATAATTTCCAGTGTGTTTAGGAATGTGGAGTGGGAGTCTTGGAACATGGTGGGGGATCTATAGCAGGCTAGAACCTGAATTGCAGTTTTACCTAGTGTTAGTTATACCTGAAGTATCTCTGATGTGTTATATTGGCTACTAGTCTGGAGGTGTGCATATCCTTTATGAATATGGAGATACCACCACATTTAGTGCTTCAGTCCAGGTTTAGGAGCTGAAAGGTGTGGTATGAGTTATAGACTGGTAGTGCTGGGGTGCTCTCTGCAACCTTGAACCAGGTCTCGGTCACTGCACAGATGTCGATGTTCTCCATTTTAAGGAGTGCTTCGAGCGAGTGCATTTTGAGATTTAGACTTCTAGCACTGAGTAGCATAACCCTCAGATTTCGTTTGCTTGTAGCTGTTATAGTGGTAATTTTGTCTTTAGGACGTTGCCTAAAAAAGGCACTATAGGGGTGGCAAGAGCCTTGGCCAGTATCCAGAATCCCTGGGGTGACAGGTGCAGGCCATCTCTGGCAAAGCATTGAGGTCTGTCAATCATGTCATCCCAGGCAGACAGTACTGGATCCCCTTAGAATGACACCAGAAACTTAGCCAATTGTTGAAGTCAGTCATTTTCTGCTTGCACCGTGGTATCATTCTGGGTGATGGTAGGATGCTACTCAGTGTTAGGGTCATACCTGCCTGGGCTGCAAGATCAGAGAGCTCCTCTATGTCTCTTTTCATGTAGTCAAGAGAAGTACATATCAGGTCATTCACACCAACGTGGACAATGACAGAGTCATATCTGTACCCGTTGTGGAGTGACCTAAGTGTGTGCATTATGTGGCAGATCCTGGCACCTGACTGGCAGCTGACCGTAACTTTCTCCTTATTCAACCTAGTGAGTGGGACATCAGTGTGCCTTACTTTTGAGTCACCTTTGACTAGTGTATTGGGTAAGTTGTTTTGCCTTGTGGGCTTTGGTTGAGTGGCACACTGTTTATGTGAGCTATGTATGTCATGGTTTGTGCTGGGATGTGGTGGTTATTTGTGTTTCTGTCTCAGAGGTCTCTGCTGTTTGGGCAGATTTTTATTGAGATCCTCCGCAAAGGTAGGTGTGTGTTTTGTGTTAATATGTGAGGGTTGTGGTGGTGTATGTTCTGGAGGGCTATGTGTTGAATGTGGTATGGTGCAGGTGTTATCCTTCTCCTTTTGACTGGCTAATCCAGTCTTAGCTGGAGAGTGCTTGGCTTCCAGTTTGGCTATATATGTGCATCTCTCACCAGTCATAATGTTGGGAGATAAAAGGAGAGGGTTGCCTGTGTACATGAGGCAGTTGCTACACTGCCTCAGGATGCCCAAGTTCACCAGGTTGACAGGAGAAAGCACAGGGAACGGACCTTTAGACATGACTGGATATGAGCTCAATATATTAAGTACTGAAGCTTTTTACAGGTGCTCTGCAACTGCTATATACCTTTCCCTCAAAGATCTGCATTTATATTGGCTGCACCATTTATATACTCTGCTTTCAGATAAAACATGCATGACTTGTGATTTAGAATTATTCTTGCTATGTGTTTTGATGAACACATATCTGCAAATAATAATTAGGCTGACCCTGTGGCACAGAGTGATGGGGATCTTTTGGTGACCCACGTGACTTGAGCTCAGTTAGTGGCCCCAGCAGTAGAGGGAGGGATTGAGGGAGAGGAGTGAAGGGGGTGGTCTGCTTGCTTCTCCAGTGGAGTGAGGAGGGCAGTGAGCACTGCAGGGAGAACATAGGCCACTGTCTGCTTGATTTACATAATCTCCTGTGGAGACAGAGAAACCACGTTCCCATGCTTGAGGGAGCAGGATTGCTTGCTGGCAATGTCCCCTGGGGAGGTAATGGATCACCAATATAGACAGTCCACTGCATGTATCCTTTTGACTCTGCATGCTGGATGCCTGTAAGGCTAATCAAAAAATCCTTGAAGAGCCCTTAATTGCCATCTAAATGAGTGCCCTTCCTAGATGACCCTTGCCTTGATGATGGGAAAAAACTAGGACAATTGACTAGGAGAGGACTCATGGTCAACAAGCAGTGAGTGGCAAAAAAAATGTGCAAAAAAGACTAGCTGCATATAATAAAGTAATGTGACAATGTTCCAATGAGTTGGTAAGTAAACAGGCCCACAGTCTAATACAAGGTAAGTTAAGAGATGACTGCTGCAAAAACTTGGATCATAAATTCTGCCACCTGCCCATTTAGCAATCTGACTTTGAAAAGTATTTAGTGTAGTTCCCTGCCTGATCCCTAGTGAAGGTATATTCCACAGAGGGTTTATATCATATAGTCGAAGCCTTAGGTAATCAAATACCTAAGCTCAACACCTAAACAGTAAAAGCAGTAAACTGTGAATGGCCACTTCTGTGATTTTTTTCATAGGAAAAATTTGCTTGGCCGCTATCGGGAATCTGACTTTTTTCCATTGTAGAGTGATCTTGGAGTTGGTATAATTAGTTGGGGGGGGGGTTGTGAAGCCCTCCACTTGACTAGGGTTTGAAAGTTTGTTTATGTTTTGTCTGGCCAAGCAAATTTTTTTTCCCTATGAAAAAAATTCACGGAAGTGGACATTCACGGTTTACAGCTTTCGCTGTGTAGGTGTTGAGCTTTAGGTATTCGATTGCTTCTCCATCTATCTGTTAAATAGAGTAGAATTTAAAGAATGGGTAGTAGAAATTATTAGGGAATTATTAGGGAAGATCAGATCCAGATCAAGGTTTAAAGGGGGCCTAGGCAGGGTAATTTATCGTGCCCCCCCATATACAGCCCCAATCCCGCAGCCATTCCAGTGTCCCATTACTTGACTAGTTCTCCCCTGTTACCAAAATCACTGTTCAAAACATAGTGTGTATACTGCTTTCTGCTTTACTTCTACAGATATTTGGATTGAATTTAAAACTTTTATTTCAAATTTTATAGCACAAACACTGATAGACATTTGCTAAACAAAGCAATACAGCCTGACAACGAAAACAGACAGTATTAAAGCTTCTCTGCCATTGAGATTCACATTCACTGAAACAGAATTAAAACCAACATTCAATGAAAAAGCATCTAGCCAGTTGTGGATTAAGATTACCTTTTAGGGGTTTTGAAATCATAGGCCCCTTGCATACATTTTTAGAACAATGCAAGCATGCAAATGTTCTTTGATTCACTTTCCTGGTTGTATTAAATTATATCCCTTGTATAATACAGCACCATATGATAGAGCATGCTTTAAATTTATAGTTTTGAAAATTTTTCCAGTAAGCAATGAAACAAAACATATTATCCAATAATGACAAAGCTACCAAATTCAGAACATTTCGCCATAAAAGGTCACTCAAACTTCTGGCATTACAATCCACCAATATCAGACAATATGCACAGTCTCTACAGAAGTAAAAGTAATCTGAATAATTCCACATTAAAGAGATCTGTAACTAATGAAGATGTTGTTGCTAGCAAACCTTATATTTCAGTAAAATGTAAGCCAGTAATATTGCAATAGGGAATGGATGGTAAACTGAAAATAGCTTCATAGTTACTAGGCATCTCTTCAGAAGGAGGACATATTCAGGACTGCAGCATCTCACCTCCATTAAAATACAACACAGTATCAGCAATTCATCACCAAACTTCCTCACTTACACGCATTCATAACTCATTACTCCCCCAACATCCTTACTATAGCAGAGACCTGGCTAAAACCCAGCACACAGAATGAGGAAATTCTCCCTCCAGGATATAATATCCTATGGCTAGATAGAACATGAAAGAAGGGTGGGGGTGTCTCCTTTATCAAAAATACTTGAGAAATGCATACACTCTCAGGTCATGCATTTCCTAGACTCTAACAATCTCTTCTCCTCTACACAACATGGTTTCCACCCATACCACAGCACAACTTCATCCCTTCTCTCTTTCACAAACCTGGTTAATCAACATAGAAATAACAACATATTTGTATCTGCTATATTCCTGGACCTCTCCAAAGCATTTGACATGGTTTCCCACCCCATTCTAATAAATACTCTTACCTCTCTATCCTTTGCCCCTAACACTTTTGCATGGTTTAAAAACTATCTATCAGACAGACAACAAGCTGTCCAGTGGCAAGGAGTTATATCATCTTTACTCCCAGCTACTATTGGTGTACCTCATGGTTCCATACTCGGTCCACTCCTCTTTTCTGTCTTTACCAATAATCTACATACCTCTATCCTACAGGCTTCACTCATACAGTATGCAGACAATTCCACCCTGATCTGCTCCGCCCCAAATCTCACCACCCTACAGCATATCTCCCAGGAATCTTTTACCTCAGTAGAAAGGTGAATCACAGATATTCAACTTATCTTAAATCCCAGCAAAACAAAACTACTTCTATTTACCCCAAACAAATCAAAAACCACTCCGCTCTCCTTCTCTGTCTCCTCCAATAATAGACCTATCATTTCACCCTCTCTCCACACCAAGCTGCTTGGTGTCAAAATAGATAACAGCTTACACTTTGACATCCATATTTCTCAAACTATTAAAAAGGTACACAAAAAATGGGGTCCCTATACAGAAAAAAAGACTTTCTATCAGATCAAGCTTGGGTTACTCTAGCTCAAACCCACCTTCTTTCCACACTCATGTAAGCAGCACCTATTCTCACCTATGTAAGAAAATCTGATCTGGAGAAACTTGAGTCGTGTTATAACAAAATCGCCAAGTTTGCAAAAAATTCCCTCTTTAGAACACACCATTGTATACCTCTTAGGCAACTTCAGTGGCTTGAGCTCCCACAGTTATTAACCTACCACCAACTAGTCATAGCTTATAACAACCTAAAATATCCTGAAAAAACTCCAGCCCTTAGGGAACTACTGACTAACTACATTCCAAATCAACCACTCCGCTCTGCCAACAAATCACTCCTCTCTATCTCCACAGCCAACAACACAGCAAGTAAAGCTCTATTTTCTCACAGTATAGCAAAAAGTTGGAATAATCTCCCTTCCTCAGTGACTTCTACACCTAATACCAAACAATTCAAAAACTCCCTTAAGGCTCATCTTATTAGCTCTTGGCTATGTCCATGTGTTACTTAATCCTAATGTATGCTACCACCATCTTTCTCTTTTCTCTCCAATTATCAGACCCTCTGTAAAATGGAAGTAACAAATGGTATCCCTTGACATTTGGAAATGTTGTTGTGATCTCTGTCTGTATATTTGATGACTAACTTAATGTTCACTTGTATATATTGCTGATATGATCTTTCTTTGCGTACTGTTCTATTATGCACACAATACTGCTCAATAACAAGGTCTTTACTTTATATTATGTATTATTATCATTGTCTGTTGTATTAATTAAGTGGAGCTTTTCTTCCCTGGCCTCTGCTGTAAATGGACTTCGTCCAGTCGGACCATCCCGGTTAACAAATGTAAAATAAATAAAAATAAATAAATCTACATGCTGTGGGAGTAGAACACACAGCCTTCTGCATCAAAGCCAAGCATGCTACCTGTTGTGTTACTAACACTGCTTTTAAGCTCTCTACCACAATAGTGATAGAATTTGCTAAACAAAACAATTGCTCATTGTAAGCAGACTTAGCATGAGCAGCAATAAACTTCTCTTTCAGTGACGCTCACAATTCCTTGAAAATGCACTTAAAACTCAATTCCTTGAAAAATGTACCTAAAACTCAGTTCCCTGAGAGATGCAGCTTAATAACTGGGGTAGAGGATTCAGGCTGTTGTTTCCTGTAACTAAGATACAAGGTTTGAGTCTAAGCAAATTACTAACCACCTGCTATCCCTAATTAGGGCATTTCCCTCTCAGACACCTCAACCTCTTAGTGCAAGAAATCTGGACAAAGCCTAAGATAAATAGGGACAGGTTATAAATATTGATCTCATGAACTTTATGGGGCAAAAATCTGGACATTCAGCAAAAACCTGGACAAATGAGATTTATGCTACCTTACTATTTCACTCACACACACACACACACACACACACACACACACACACACACACACACACACACACACACACACCTACCTGTCTCCCTCTTGTACACATGCACACACCTATGTAGCTCTCAACAAGTCAGGGACAAATCCAAATAGAATCAGAGACAAACGCCAAAATAATTGGGGACAATCAGAGACACACTTCATATATTAATGTTATTAACTTGAGACATTGGCAAAATAACAGAACATGAGTAAATATATATTTTCTAAAGTAAAAGAAGCCTGTAATTATTGTCATTATTTATTACGTGTAATTCATCACCTTATCTCCAAAAGTCACAACTTTTAGATGGGATTTAGAGGGACAGAGCTAAAATTTCAGTTAAAATCAAGGATGTCCCAGAAAATTAGGGACAGCTCACAGACACATACCTCCCTCCTACATACACACACACACACACACACACACACACACACACACACACACACACACACACACACACACACACACACACACACACAAACACAAACACTAACACTTACCTCTTACACATACATACACACGCCATACATATCAAACTCTTAACACAGAAACCCCAAAAATAGGGGCAAACTTTCAATATTGCTCTAAAAAACTTATAAAGTTGCTAGAATAAAAAGGTATTGTGTTATCATTAATTTTCTGACAGATATAGATTCATAGGTTAGTACTAAGCTAACTGCCCTTGCGAGCCATTTTAAACCTAGCCAATTATCCCTTGTGAGACTCAAACCCTGCACCTTGTGTTTGTAAGGCAAATACTTTAACCATTAGGCCACCCTCCCTCTGTGACTCAAATGCCTGTCATTATTTAGTGAATTCTGTCCTCACTGATTTGCCACAAAAAAAAAAAGCAGACATTTTATGAGGAACAAACTAAAAATATGGGGCAAAAATCTGGACAGTCTGCAAAAATCTGGACAGTTGAGAGACACCTCCCTCTGTCTTTTATACACACCTACTGACTTCTTACACAGACATACACACCTACCTACCTACTTCTTACACACACACCTATCTACCTACCTCTTACACACTCACACACACATACACACACACACACACACACACACACACACACACACACACACACACACACACACACACACACACACACACACACACACGCACTCACACCTACCTACCATTTGGCCATTTAGGGTCAGCACTTCAAGCGTCTTCTGGCATTCAAAATCTGTACAGGTGGATGATGAAGATGTAAACAAGTCGCACAGATGAGAAGATAGAAACAGGTCACACACACCTGTTGCATCTGTGCGACCGGGTGCAAAGGAAGATCTTCTTAAAGAAGAACACCCTTAAAAAAACATATTTTTTAATTAAAAAAAAATAAATTTCCCAGCCAGCAACTCCCCTCCCTGCCAGCAAGTGCCATCTCCCAGCCAGTGGGCCGTAGGTGACTGCCTTGATTGCCTAGTGCTAGATTCCGCTCTGGGGAAGATAGACATTTCTTTAGAAAATATAGCTAGAGAGTGGGATAAAATGAAAGTGGAGTTTAAAAATAGGGTAGAAATAAAAGAAAAAGAGATGTGGTTCAGAAGTAACAAGAATTATTCAGAGGGACTGAGGAAGGTTAAAGTACTGAAGAAAAGAGGGAATCTCACAAAGCAATAAGAGGTACAAATGCAGAGTGCTAAAGAGAAAATAAGGAACTATGTAGATAACATGCATGACTTTAGAAAGACTGCTGTTAAACAAGATTTATCATAATGGCTAAGGCAACAGAGATTAGAAAGGGTTGTTGTCAAGTTTCTCGATCCTATAACAAGAAAAAAAAAAAACAGAGATCTTGTAAAGTTATTAGAAATATTTCAGAAATTTTATGAAGGTCTACAAAAAGCAGAAATGTGGAAATCGAGAAAAAGAACAAATGGAAATGTTTATGGAGGAATTAAGTATACCAAGCCTACAGGTAGATGAGGCTCAATTATTAACAGTTTAAATAGGAGGAGATGAGATAAAAATGGTGATGTATAGCCAATCTACAGGAAAGTCTTCAGGAACAGATGGTATTCCTATGGAAGATTGGATGCTAGGAGGGAAGGTAGTGGCAAAGATCTGAAAGGTTTTGTTTAACAGTATTTTTAAAGGAGAAGTACCACCATTCGGGAAGTAAGCTGCTGTGTTTGAAATACCTAAAGATGGTAAAGCCCCATCAGATCCAGCTTCATATAGGCCCATTTCAATTCTAAACCATGATATGAAGTATTTATGCCTTTAATGCCTAAAAGAATGACAAAGGTGATTACAATATTAACAGATATGGACTAATGTGGTTTTGTGGAGGGAAGGCAACCCACTTGACAATGTTAATAGAACAATGATGAAACAGAGTGTAAGAAAATGCAACAGTTGTAGTGGGTCTTGATGCAGAGAAAGCATTCAACATAGTATTAGTAGGGCAATGGAAGTATTTGCATTCCCTGACACAATAATAAGGTTAATTCAGAGGATATATGAGGGATTACAGTTGAAAATTAAAGTAGGTGGGAACCTCTATGATAAGTTCTGTGCAAACAGAGGAACCAGGCAGTGGTGTCCTCTTTTCCCTTTGCTATTTGCATTATATTTAGAACCATTGGTAAAGAAAATAAGGGACTCAGAAATTTAAGGATACAGTTAGTAAGGTAATCAAGAAAAGTTGGCTTTGTTTGCAGATGATATTCTGTATCTCATAAAACCAGGAAAGGACATTTCGGTGTTGTGGAACATTTTGAGACAGTTTCAACTCTTTTGGGATGCAAAACTAATGAAGATAAAAGACAAGCAATAGCTGTAAACTATGTACCCACACATGAATTGGTTCAGCAATACCCATATTTATGGGGACATGATAAAATGAAGCACTTAGGAGTATGGGTTTATTTATTTATTTATTTATTTATTTATTTATGTGAAGATTGGATGAAGATAGGTGAAGGCTGCCAGACTAGCCAGATATAATTTTGGAGATAATGCTGTCATCTGTTAATATTAATGTAAACCACAAGCTTGTTGTCTTAAATGGTAAAAATAATGTTACATGTGGAACTGGAAAAAAATGTAACAACAGTGCACTCTACTGACCAAGTAAAGCATGTTGTGACCCTTTGATGTTATAACTTGGAGTCAGTAAGTCTAGAGTAAGGCATCCTGCCTATTGTTTTAAGGCCAGACTTAATGGCCAGAATTTATATGCATAAATGTCCTTTATTGCTCTGGTTTCTGCCCGGAGGTGAAGAATATAAATGTAGTTTCTGTTAGCCTGGGAACCTAGAGAAGTGTGAAGAATGATGCAATGTGAACCAGGAATGTGATTTTAAAAACAGAGAGACTCAGAGAGCATTAAGCATTTTTGTCTTGACCATCCATTTCACCAGCACTGTCTTGCTCTATATGTAAGTTTATCTTAGACTTGTGTTTTCTCTTAGAAATAGCTAGAAACTAGAAATATTAGACAGTGTTTTTCTGTGATGTCAGAATTGTACTACTGAATTATTTTAAGTATTTTTCTGTGATCTCTGAACTCTTGACTAGCACTGTGTAGTAAAAAGTATTGTTTTGTGCTTTGACTATTTGTTATTAAATATTTTTAAACCCTTTCAACTGTGGCTATTTTGTTAGAGATAATTTAAGCTCTTTAGAGTACTTGCATGCCTTTAGTAAAATTGTACAAAGCCACTTCAATAGCTTTAGACCTGGGCTATACTACCAATTGGATAATAATATTGCACAGTAATAATTGGACACCCTTTTAAGGGCATCTGAGTAGCTGATAAATATTAGTGGGTGGTGGCAGCTGGTACTATCATATAGTCTGGAAAAAAGGGGCACAGCTAGAGAACATGTGCCAGCCTTCCCCAGGAGTGTCTGTGTGGTTGTTTAAACTCTAGTGTGTGTGTGTGTGTGTGTGTGTGTGTGTGTGTGTGTGTGTGTGTGTGTGTGTGTGTTATTGTGTGTCAGCTACTTGGGCAGGGACACGAAGCACTGGTTGGACAGAGAGGGTGCTGGAGGTTTTAGCTTACTCACTAGGCTGAGATCTGGACTCTAGAGCTGTGCCAGTGGGGAGTCTTATTGGGGACCTGGAGAGCAAGTGAGCGACCAGCCCCAGACTGACTGTGATCTCTGTGTGCTCTTAAGGGAAATTGTACTTTACTGTGTGTATTTGTTATCCCTTTCTCCTATATGAGACGCCCCTGACTGATGTTAGTGGTGAGGATTGAGGCTCCTTGATTGCTGGGCCAGGGCATGGGCATCACAATTTATTTATAGTTTGTTTGCCAGGATAGTTCATTGGGCCACGAGAAGCCAGTTTTCAATGGAGTCCTGGGGAGAAAAGCTCTAGAAAATTACAAATTACAGATTTAACACAAGAGTAAGTTATTAGAGAAATGTAATATGCACAAATGAAGCAAAATTAAACAAATAGAAAAATACAATTAGTAGAGTGCACATATTAGTGCAATGCAATAAGAGCAATATTTACAAACAGTCAAAGTTTTTAACAGTTTAACATATTAGCACAATGCAATAACATAAACAGTCTAAATGTTTTAACAGTTATGCTAATTCATGCAGTTAATTTCTAGGCTACTGAATTGTACCATTTTAGAAGTTATGCTAATTCCTAGAGTTTATTAGGGGCACAAAACAATGGGAGGCCATAGTGAGGTTAGGTGTATGTGAAGTAAGGTTTTGAATGAAGAGATGCTGCTGGTGGTGCAGATGAGAGGTGGGAGGGAATTCCAATACTGTGCTAGAGAGAAGAACATTAGATGTTTGCCTAGTGGATGGGCAGGTTTATGCAGTTCAATTAGATTTTGGGAATTAGATCTCAAAAGTCTATTTGGTTGGTGCATTTTAAAGGTGGTGCTAAGACAACGACAGAGAGAGGGGGTGAAAATAGGTCTGTGTGCTTGGACAAGTTGAATATAGATGAGGTAGTTGGACAGCTCAAGCCAATTCAGTTGGTGTAGGGCAGTGCAGTGATGGGAAGAGGATCTATGGCTGATTGCAAATTTTCTATTTTATTACAGCAAGAGGAGAGTTTAGCCTTGAGGGAGGATTGCAGGTTAGTAAGGATAGAGGCAGCATATAGGATGGATGGGAAAAGATAAGTGTTGGCGAGGGTGAGCCTAGTGGAGGGAGAGATCTAATGGTTAAAAAAAAAATCTTAAAAAAGATTTTGTTATGGCAGCTAAGGATATGTGAGAAGAGATCAAATAAGAGATAATACACAAACTTAGAAACTTGAAGATCTGTTTTATGGATATGGATAACAAGATACAAGCTGTGAATATGTTTTTAGTCCCTTTAGTTTTTTACACAGACTTTTTATAAGTCAGATGAGATGTTGTAGACAGCAATTAATAAGAGTTGCAGGATTTTATGTGGGAGGGGAAGAGGGAAAGATATAAGTTATCTTTCCACTAGAACAAGGTGGTTTGGGATTACTTGATTTAAAGGGACATTTCAGAGCTACACAGTTAAGACTCCTATACATAGCATAGACAGAAAGCTATAATTCAAAGTGGAAATGGATGATGATGAAATGGGGGGCTCAAGAAATAAGGGGAGACTGGGATTCTGGAAGCAGATCCTAAAGGAGAATAATAATAACCAAACAGAATATATACTGATAAAGCAGCAAAAAGTATGCTAAGAACTAAGCCAACACGGGAAAGGAGATATGAAATTCTGTTGATAGGGATGACTGCAATTAGAGGTACAGAGAATAGGCAGGATGGGGCTGGAATTTACTGGAGAAAACTGCCAAAGGAACCAAAGGTATTTGGAGCAAATAATTAGACAGGGAGAGGTAATAGAATGAGAATTAATACACGTGAACTGCAGGCTAGAGATCATCTTCCCTATCAAGGATTGATATCAGAGTATAGACAAAGAAAAAGGAATAGGGGGATCCTAAGTGAAAGACCAACTCTGGTAGAGTTTTTAGCAGAATCTAGAACAGAAGCTGCTTAAAAATGAATAATTAGTAGGTCATATAAAATATTGCATGATAACTGTAGGAATCAATCAGAGAAGGTTAGAAAGGATTGTTAAAGAGAGATTGGATAATCAATTCACAAAGAAAGAATGGTAGAATATACGTATGGCTCTCAAATATGCAACAAAGTGTAGAAGGCTTATGGTTTTGCTTAGAATTGTTTGCATAGATATTTTTATACCCCAAGTAGATTCCAAAGAAATTTTCCTCAAGTAGTCTGCAAATGTTGGAGGTGTGATGGGGAAGAAAGAGGAAATTGGGAATATATTTTGGAATTGTAATGAGTTGGCAGACTTTAAAAATTTCCTGCAGACTACTCTGTCAAAAATTCTGGGTGAGCAAAGTGGTGTAACTAAGGAAATTATTTTTATGAGCTGCGATACAGAAATGGAATTGGCTAGACATAGTAAGGGATTGTTTTTAGACTAGCAAATCAGCCTAAGCAATCTGTTTCCCTCTCTTTGTAAACTAGATTACACAGGGAAGCTGCATATGAAATATGTGGAGAACACGGAAATTCTTCTCTTGGAGTACTTGGAAATGAGGATTAAACCTCAGACCCTTGTGCTGAGAAACTGTGATATTAACTTATGTCCCACCATGTCTTTCATCTACAGTGGGTGGTCCTTGACTTGACAAGGCCATAGAAAGACTTCTAGTTACCCAAGGCATGTGTGCCAAAAGGAGTTTTCTTCATAATCTGTTAGCATCAAGGAAACATTCAAGAACAGAAAAAGCCAATAATATCTGGGGAAAGGTAAAATCTTGGTACTTTATAAGACCACAAGTGGAATTAGCTGACATTCAGTTTGTGGATCATAGTTTAAAATTCTAAGCAACTTAGGGTTTTTCACACATAACATGAAAAGGGGTTACAATATACTTTGTAGACAACTGCAAACATCAGCAAAGTGTATTATCAGCAGTACAAGTAACAATTTGCAAAAATGAAAGAATTTGTGGTCAGCACAGAAAAAAGAAACAGATAGCTAGAACTACCTATTGAATGAAAAAGAAAAAGATAATGAACAGCAAGATGTACCACAGAATCCAAAGGGATGCAGAGACCATATAAGGCAAAAGTGGCAAAAATAACTGTAGAAAAAATACACATGAAATGTTAGGAACTGTGAAATGAAAGATGAGTGACGCTATATGCATCACTTTCTGAAACATTTATTTGTTTGTCTGTCTGCATGTCTTGCTGTTTGACTAGTAATGTGTTGAATTAACTAATATGTGGACCATTTTGCATACAAATCAACTACTAACCAAAAGTAGCTAACTTAAGTGGTCTCATATTTTCATTAAGTCAGTATTTGAATTTCAGATGCAAAAAAAAATTTGATAATAAAGACGATGCCTGAATTGAGGGCAATTGCATACCACACAACTGTTATGACTTATGCAAAGTCCTATAATTTTTCTCACTGACTGAACTCCCTCCTCGTATTGTTAGACCTATATAAACATTTATACATTATTAAATAACTGAACTAAACTGATACAGAGAATCAGTATCGTTAATTATATGAACTCCAGTATTAAATAATTGAACTAAATTGATACAGAGATTCAGTACCATGGATTATATGAACTCCAATACCAAGTGCTTCTCTTTCTGACCCTCTGCTATGATTTTTATTGGCCAGCACTATGATTTTTTTAATGCTGAAAGGTTGAGAAGTATGTGCAGTTATGAGGCTAAGGCCTGCTGTGTACGTGAATTGAAGTAGCAGGTGATCCTCTAATAATAAGGAATGTGGCCAGGTAAAAGTAAATGAAAAAGAGACTGCTACCTGCAGTAGTAGTTTTACCCATTACCTATAAAGTATATACACGTTGCTTGTTCGCTTACAAGCTGAAATATTTTTTCTAAAGGTTAGAAGACATAGTTCTCACAGGTTCATAGGTTCATAGTTGTTTACTAGGCTAACGACCACAAAGGCCTTTCTAAGCCTTGCCATGCATCCCAAATCTCTGACAAGTTCTGGTAAGGAAATATTACCATCCCAGCTCTCTGGAATTTTGTAAATAATTCTATGTCATTTGCGAATAATGATATGATTCATACAGAAGGGTGTGTAAAGGTGCAAAGTACTCAGCTAAAATGTAACCACAGCATGTCCTGCTGGCTTAGAATAGAAATGTATATAGACTATTGCAATTGTGTAAATGTATATGTTTTAACAGTAGGAACTAGAACAAAGAGGGTTAACTTGCAAAATTTCAAGAAAATGCATTGAAATAAAATTGTTTTCTACTTGGGGGAAGGGACATGAAGCACTGGTTGGACAGAGAGGGTGCTTGAGGTCTTGGCTTGGCCACTCAGCTGAGATCTCAACCCTATAGCTGTGCCAGTGGGGAGTCTTATTGGGGATCTGGAGAAATAGGGATGAAACCAGCCCCAGACTGACTGTGATCTCTGTGTGCTCTTAAGGGAAATTGCACTTTACTGTGTGTGCACTTGTCATTCTCTCCTTGTGTACATCCCCCACTGTTACCAGTGGTGAGGATTGAGGTTCCTTGATTACTGGGCCAGTGCAGGGACATCCCACCCTTGATAAGTGTAAGCAAGGACATGGGAGGTAAAACATTTACAAGAAAGGACCTTGGAGATGAACAATTCTGCAGGCTGCCTGTATCCATTAGAGACATAGATTTCAAGCCATGGATGAATTTCCTGTTCCCATCCAACTGTTCAAGTTACACTTAAATTGGGTTAGGGAGGAACTCTACTTCACATGGATGGGTAGCCTGCTACAGAGAAAGAGTAGTCTCTGAGAAACATACATGTCTCTCCATCAGGTCCTTTTAATAATCACAGGCAAGGATCAAGTCTTTAGAATGGGTAAATTTGGTGCTGTTTGTTTTGTGAATATGCAGGAGCTCCATCAGAGTGGGGTCTGACAATGCCTTGTATGCCAAACATAGGTTTCCCCTCAACAGCCTGTAGGAGACAGAATACAGAGATAGAGCTTTGAGGTGGTTTGGATAGGACATTTTACTTATGCCATGTATTCTTTTATTGAGAAGCCTCTGTGGACATTCCAGTTGTTGGCTATGCCTGGTTAGTTACATACCTACAAGAGCATTTTACTAAGCGATAGGTCTGATGAATGCCAAATACAGTGGAACAATGACTTCCTTGGACCTAGATGCCATATAGGAAAGTCATTATACAAATACTCAGTAACTCACTCCTAGAATTCCCTCCCGCATAATATAAGAAACATCCTCATAAGTCCCAGTTCAAACTTGAACTTAAACACTATCTCCTAAACACCTGGTCTTGTCCCTGTCAAGCTCCAACTTGATTCTAGCTACCCACTACCTAAATCCACTCTCTTCTCTCACATGTCTCTCTCAATCCTCTGTTTCCTCCTAAATCTACTCTCCTCTCAAAGCTTTCTCTTTCCCCATTTCCTGCTCCTCTCCATAGTGCTAATACTACAACACACCGACACCCCACTTCCTTTAAATAAATGTCTACATCCAGACTTACTTGTTGCTACTGTATAGATACACGCTTAAACATTTGCATAACTATTAAATTGATTATTTTCACATTGTTGTATAGTTGTCTTGTTATATGCCAACTCTGATATAAGTGTTTGTCTTGAATGATTGTAATTGTAACTAGAGCTTTTCTCCTGGGGTATCCACTGAAAACAGGCCTTTGGCTCAGCTGGACCAACCTGGTTAACAAATGGCAATAAATAAATAAATAAATAATATAATAAATAATATAAGTTGCACAACACTACTAGAGACATGTGATGGTCAAAGGCTAGATTACTATGTGTGTCCCCAAGTCCCTCTCTACTGGGTCATCTCTTAGGGGTGTGTTGTCAATATGATAGCTACCAGGGATGGATGACTTCCCAAAGGATGCTATTATGTATTTCTTGGCATTTAGTCTTAGTCCGTGGCTCTGGCAGCAGCTGTTTGTCTGTGTCAGCCCTTCCTGGAGAACATTTGTATCGATGGACAATTCAATGACAGCTCATAATTTGCAATCTTCTACAAATGTAGTAAGTCAGAGGCCACTGACATTGGCCCATACCTCTGAACTGTACAGATTTTCGCAGAATTTCCAAATTTTCGCCTCATATTTTTAGTCTGTTCCTAATAAAATTTGTGGTTTTCTGACAAATCACTGAAGATTGACATCACCAAATAATGACATTTGAGTTGCAGACTTCATATAATTTGGAAAAATGCATGCTAATTCAACACCTGTAATTCTAGCAACTTTCTAATTTTGTAAGAGCAATATTTAAAATCTGTCCCTATTTTGAGCTTTTGTCCACCCAAAATTTAAGCTTTGTCCAGATTTCTTGCACTAAGAGGTTGACAGGTGTGCACTGGCCTTGACTTCAGAGAAGTAAATGCCAAAAAGCAGCAGTCCCAGGATTGATCCCTGAGGGATTCTACTTGTCACTGGCCTATCTGTAGATGTGGACACCCCAATTCCAGTTCTAACTTCCTGTGTCCTGTCAGTGAGTCAGCTGGCTATCCACCGGGTTGAATAAGGGTTTGTACCTAACCTTTTAAGTTTGTCAACAATACTCAAGTGGGAGATTGTGAAATGCCTTGGCCAGATCAAGCTAGGAACTGTAACCATTTTGCCCTCATACATTGCTTTGGTGATCTTCTCAAAGAAGTCTACCAGGTTGGATAGGCATGACATGCCATTGATTAAATCAAATTGGGTTTGGTCCAGTGTCTGGAGTTTTCCTGTGTCATTACATATAATTTCCATGATAATTCTTTCCATGGCTTTGCATATGAGACTAATGAAACTTATGGGTCTGTAGTTTTCAGGTTCTGTAGATGGCCAACCTTTGTGCAGAAGGATGACTGTTGTTGTTCTCCATTCATAAAGCACAAAGCCTGTTTGAAGTCTACAGTTAAATAGCAGTTCCACACAGGCTGATAAATCATGCCTCATACTACTTAGAAGGCATCATGGAATATTGTGTGGGCCCATTGATGCAGTATTCGTTGGCTTAGTGAGTGCATTAAGGACTTGTTCCCTAGTGCTAGCAGGGTGAGTTATATTTGATGGTATTTCCTGAGGGCGGATTGATGGGGAGAGAAGGGTAAAGTTGGAGCTGAATTTGTCAGGCAGTAGATTTGCTATATCTTCTGGCTCAGTATAAGTGGCTCCATTTACAATTAGCTCTGCACAGAATTGTGTATTGTCTTTGAGGTTGCAGACAGCTAAAAAATGCCTTGTGGTTGTCCTTTGGCTTGGAAGGCCAGATTTGCCTCACAATTGGCTGTGGTAGACTTTATGTGTCCTTTGTGTTGGTTGTTTAGTTGATGAGAGTGCTTTTATCCTGCTGGGTGCTGCACCTCCTAATTATTGCCAGGATTTTCATCTTTTTGTATACAGTCCAATGATGATGTGATTCCACAAGGGTGGCTTATTTTTTGAGTTAGTTCTGTACTTGATCCTAGTGGGTGCAGCTGCCTCTATGCAACTATTAACATGCTTGTATAGGGTTTCTGTGAACAGTTCCATGTAGGCAGCAGCGTTCTCTGGGTTTATGAGGGCTTGAAAGTTTGCCAGGTAATCACTTAATAGTAGGAAGTTAGCCTTTGAGAAGTTTCTGAGTATCCTAAAATTAGCTTGGGTTCCAAGTTTTATTTTAACTTCAAAGGAGACCATTTTGTGGTCTGACCTTACCAGAGAAAACATTACACTAGGGGGTGTGCAGCATTCTCCCATATTAGTGAGGACCAGATCCAGTATGGTTGCACCCCTTGTTGGAGTATTGACAATCTGGTCCAAGGAGTTTGTGTTTACAAAATCCAAGAATCTCTGTGCCTGTACATTTGGTGTCTTGTATGATTCCCAGTTAATAGTGGACTACTTAAACTCACCCATGAATATAGTATTGGTGAGTGTTTTCAATATGTTTAATTGCATGGTATGGCCTTCCTGGGTCATAGAAGGGGACCTATAGCTTGCACAGCAGTAGTACTGGATTTTTTTCCTATGGTGATTTCAATGTGGAAAAGCTCAAATGCATTGTCCTGTTTGACTAGCCTTGAGGTATATTTTTTAATGTAAATCAAGACATCTCTACCTTTAGTCTGTGTCTATGTAGAAGTTGGTCTAAATGTGTGGAAAGCATTATAACACTGCATCATCTGTGTGTTCTCCACAACTTTAAACCATGTCTCAGTAGTGATAGTACAGACATCAACATTCTCTAGAGTGAAGAGAGCTTCTAGGAAGTGGAACTTTTCTTTACACTCCTAGCACTGAGCAGTAACACATTTACATTTTCTTGGTTTTGATTTGCTATGTTGGAAGTACTATCACTGTTTAAAAAAGGCACTTTGGGGGAGAACAATGCTTTAGCTAATATTCAAAAACCTAGAGGGGGAGAGGTGCAGACTACCCCTGGCAAAGTAACGAGGTCTATTGACCATCTCCTTCCAAACTGACAAATATTGCACATCCTTAGAATGACACCAGAAAGTAAGCCAATTATCTTTTGTTCATATTGTGTCATCATCTTTAGAGAAGATAAAATTCTGCTCAATGCTAGGCTCATACCAGCTGGGGACACATATTCCGAGAGTTCAGTGATGTCTCTCATCATATAGTCTTGGGAGGTACATCTCAGTTCATTTACACCCACATGGGCTGTGGCTAAATCATACAGGTACTTGTGGTCCAATAACATGAACATGTGCATTATGTGGTGGATCCTGGCTCCTGATAAGCAACTGACCATGACTTTTTCCTTACTCGGTTTAATGAGAGTGACATCAGTGTGCCTCACAACAGTGTCTCTAATGACTAGAATGTTGAATTCTGTGGTGGCTTGCCATATGGGCTTAGAAGTAGAGGCTCCATGAGATGTGGATGTATGTGTTGATGTGCGTGTTTGTTATGTGTACTTCATCTAGGAGTCTTTGGAGTTTAGAAAGGTTACATTTAAGTGCCTCAGCATATGTGGGTCTATATGCCTGCTTTGAACTGTGTGTGACGGGCACAGTATGTGTACTACTGACAACCTTATTGATATTCAGAGTGCTTTTATGTGAGAGCTTTGCCTCCAGTAACATTGTGTAAATACAACTGTCACATACCATGTCAGTTTGTTTGACAACTAAATGGTTGTCAGTAAACATGAGGCAATTTCTACACTGCCTCAGGATGCCCATTGTCAAAGGAAAAAACTTCAAAGACCAATACATGTAAGGTTCAGTTAAGGCACTTTAATTTACTTGCAGCAAGGAGACAAAAACATGCAAATACAAGGATTTGTCAAACTACTAACAGGAACTATATTCATTCTTATACTATTTTACAAGACATGCCTTCTAAGCTGACGTAATCAAACACAACTTTTAGCATTGTTCTACAGCAGATGTTACTCCAGATTTTCTGCTGACATGACTACATTTGTGAGACACTTTTCAGAAAAACAACCTGGCCTTGGTGACTATTAATCTGTTTACAAGCATCCATTGTACAGTGTTACTCTTCAAGGTACTTTTCTAATGTATACAGATACAAGCAAATGCTGATTGCAGTTCATATTTTCAAACAGGCTTTGTGCTAATTATCTGTAACTTCTACAGCTGTGTATTTTCTCATGGCACACGGAACTTCTTGTCTAAGTTTCATACAAGTAGTATTGTTCTATTCATTATTTTCCTAACGCAAGCAGAAATCACCTGCTTCTCAGTAAATTTCCAAAGCACAAGCAAGATTTTAGCTAACAGTACAAGGTCAGAAAGCAACTGCAGTTTGTACAGATTTATGCAGTATGAAATAGAATAAATGTGTTAACCCTTTTCAAGCTCTAAATGCTCTAAGCATATTGCTAATACACACATTAATACATATTTTTCTAACATTTCCCCCCTATTAATACTTTTATTCTACTTTCAAAATAAGCATAAACAGTTTGTTTTCTTCTCCTAACCTCTTCCACTCAGGATTTGCAGTTAAGAGAGTCATTCAGTTTAAACTTATGAAAGCTTTTTAGTCTTTTAACAGTTCTTCAAACTCAGTATTTTGATATAAGGTTTCAGAAACTGACATGTCTATAAGGTCTTTAATCAGTCTTTTCATGCCATACCTACACAAATGGCAATCAGGATGTTCATTAGGATGGTACCCCACACCCCAAACCATTTCTGGAAAAAGTCTGTCAGTGGGTTTGGGCCTGGTTTGGTCATGGCCGACACTTGCTGAATTACCTCAAGATGATTGTCTATCTCGTGTTTCCCTGTAGAGGGTGTCATCCATGCACATATATGTCAGAAAAAATGTCTTTATACACCCAGATACGGGAAATTCTATTAATTTTGACTTCTATGCTGATTGTAAGTCAAGAGATTTAGTCTATCTGGCTGTTTGCCAGGCATGTTCATGTTTTATGTAGGTAAAGAACAGAAGAGTCTCAGGGAACGTGTGGGGAACATGTATATGCCATCAACAAGGAGGATGATCACAATGCCTTAGCTAGACACATATACATCACACTCTTTTAAGTTCAGTGTACTACAGTTAATGAAAAGAACGTAAAGATTAGGGAATATAAAAATCAAACAGAAGAATGTGAGAATAGATGGATCATCAGATTACAGGCATATAGAGGATGAGGGCTTAATGAGAAGGTTAGTTTAAAACCTTTTCTAGCAGCACATCCTTATAAACATTGATTTTTTTTGAATTTCCTTGATTCTGCTATTTTTATTGATATATATATATATATATATATATATATATATGTTTGTTGAAATGTTATGTTTGTTTTTATGTTTTAGGAAGGCACATTTATTTATTTATTTATTTATTTATTTATCATTTGTTGACCGGGAAAGTCCGACTAGGTTTCACAGAGCCTGTTTTCAGCGGAGGCCCGGGGAGAAATGCTCCAGATGCATGTCTTTGGAATGTGGGAGGAAACTGGAGTACCCGGAGGAAACCCACGCGAACACAGGGAGAACATGCAAACTCCACACAGAAGGCACCCCAGCTGAGAATCGAACCGGAGAACCTCTTGCTGTGAGTTAACCACTGCACCACTGTGCCACCCGCTTATTATGATAGAGATATATTTTATGATGTATGCCTTTATTTTTTAAGTGATTTAAACATGTGATGATGCTATGATGATGCTGATTGGGTGCTTTGTATTGGTGTCCATATTTAAGAATGTTTTTTTGAAATGTAACTGTTTTGAAGTCTGATGAAGCATTGAGAGAACGTGAAAGTGCTTACTTGCACTGCAGGAATAAAAGAGTTTCTATTAGCCGTGGTGAGCCCTATCTGTTTTTTGACTTTTGATATGGGATCTGAGAGGGCTCCTTATCCAGGACTGTTTGCTGTGTTTTCTCTATCTCGTGTTTATGGTCAGGAATATATGAACAGCATTCTTCTTGGATTAAAGCGCACGTACCACCTCTCGCCGCTAGGGTGAAGTTGAGAGCCATGTGGTTTTGGAGCACTACAGTTCTCATAGCATTCAGTTCATCAGTCACCAATCGAGAGCAGAAAAAGTTGCGTTGCTCATTACTTTGAGAAGTTTTGAAAGTTTCCTCAGCTCCCAGATCGATTTCACTGCTCCATATGCTGGTAATATGCCTGCCCATGATATAACACTATCACACAAGTCCATGTGTGTCAGTCATTTACCTAGAGAGTGATGGTCTTTCCAACTCTCATAGATTTGTCCTACTGGATTTACATGTTTCTTGATGACTTCTCGGACATTTCGAATTTTTCCATGAGGCAAAACTGCAGTGTGTCGTATGGCCGGAACCAGGTAACCCAAAAAATAACTGCCGGACCAATTCTCAGGTAACCATTTGTATGCCTTTCTGCCACACAAAAAATAACAATCCTCTACTTTAGTAGTAACCTTGCTATGAATATACACTCGCCCTGCATGAAACATTTTTCTATCAATTATAGACAGCTGTTTATAAAGAACAGAATTATGTTTTACTTCAAGTGTTTTGTGCATCAATCCAAGAAATGAATCATAGTTTGTATTACAATAAAGAGCTACTTTGTTACCTTTAGTGTAACATCTATAAGGAACAGTCACATTGCAATTGCTCCAACCCACCTGAACAGTATCATTTTTATAAAAACACACGGTTCCCTTTTGTGGAACAGAGAAGTGCAATGCTATTTTATCTTGTGCTGTAATGGTTGAGGTATCATAAATCAAGTTCTCCCAGGTCTCATTGACCTCTAGGGGGACTGTAGTCATTAATAACCCCCCATATGCTGTCGGCAAAGCTATGCAAATCCAGCAATTCGAAACATTGAAAGTCTCAGCATACACATATTTAATTGTCTGGTAAGTGTTAAAGTTTGGATACCAGTTTATGAGTAACACTTTGAGTTTATTCAGTTCAGTCTGCATGGCTGGGAAAAGAAAAGGCCATAACAAAATTATTATTGTCACAAATACAGTTAACAGGATGATTATGCAATACTTCTGAGGAAAGGGTTGTTCTGCATTCCTGTTTCTTCTGGACTCTATAATTTTTGCTCTTGGCATGTAACAAGATTTTTGTCCAGTTCAAAGTTTTTAACTAGTTTACAGTGTGTCAAGTGGATCCAGGAGGCACGCTCCACAATTTTGACTGCAGTGGGTGTTGATAAAAGCACTTGATATGGACCTTCCCACTTCGGAGATGCCCAATTTTTCTTCTTAACTATCTTCAGCCAGATCCACGCTCCAGGGGGCACTGCCACTTCTGATGGTCTGGTTCATTCTTTATCTGAAACAGAATTTAACTGCAACAAATGTTTAGAATTTAACAAATTACATATACTCTGCTAATGTACTGTCAGCTTCCTGGTCTGCGGGCATGAGAGATTTTCACTGAGGTATATAGTAAGCCCTTCCAAAGAGTTTTTCAAAAGGAGTCAATCCTTTTGCATTCGGAACAGTTCTCATGCTCAACAGTGCCAGGGGCAGACAGTACACCCAGTTTCTCTGCATTTCTGTCATTAATTTTCTTAGCTTACTCGTCAAAATCCCATTATGCCTCTCTACTAGCCCTGCTGATTGTGGGTGATAAGCACAATGATTCTTTAGAGAAATACAAAAATGTTTACTTAACTGCTGTATGGCCTGATTCACGAAGTGTGTGCCGTTGTCACTGTAGATACTTTCCGGAATGCCGAATCTAGGCATGATTTCTTTAACAAGCACTTTGGCCACAGTCATAGCGTCTGGATTTTTAGTCAGAAAGGCTTCCACCTATCTGGAAAACATATCTACAATGACAAGACAATACTTCTTATTTTCACATTTATTCAACTCTATGAAATCCATACAGATAGTATGAAATGGATACGGTGGTGTAGGGAAACTCTCTTGCTTGGGCTTTAACGCCCCTTGTGCATGATGTTTATTACAGATGTAGCATAACGAACAACATTTTTTAGAGTAGTTTGTAAATCCGTACATCGTGAACACTTGGTTCACCAGCTGTACCATCCCCCCTGTTGAGACATGGCACTGCCCATGGCTCAACAAAGCTGCATATCTAAACAAATTAGACGGCAATATTGATTTCCCTTCTTTAGAGATGTACAGCCCCTTTTCGAGAATTGCTCCTCGTTTTATCCATCTTTGTTTTTCAGTTTGTGTAGTAAGTGTTTGCATTGTCTTCAACATTTCTAAGTCTAAAATCTCAGAGGGTTGTAGTTCCTCATTCAAAAGAAATACTTCTGAAGCTGCCTGCTTTGCAGCTGTATCTGCTCTCACATTACCTTTTGAAATCCTGTCCTGTTGCTTGGTATGAGCTGTGCATTTACAAATACCTACTTTCTGAGGTAACTGAATAGATTCTAAAAGATCTAAAATAAACTGTGCATGATTGATTGGTTTGCCAGTAGATGTTATCATTCCTCGATTTTTCCACAGTTGCGCAAAAACATGTACAGTAGAAAAAGCATACTGGCTGTCAGTAAAAATGTTTACACATTTACCCTTTGCTAAGGTACATGCCTGTGTCAAGGCAATCAATTCTGCTGCCTGTGCAGATAAACTATGTGGTAAAGATTTCGCTTCTATAATGTCTGTGCCAGAAACTACTGCATATCCTACTAGTTTCTGTCCTGCAGGACTCCTTTTGCATGAGCCGTCCACATAGTATGTCACCCCGGCATCATCCAAGGGAACATCCGTAAGATCTTTTCTAGGCAGTGTCTTTTGCTCAATCACCTGCAGGCAGCTGTGTGGTGTGCCATCTGCAGGGGTTGGGAGCAAGGTAGAAGAGTTCAAAGTCCTACATCATTCAATTGTCATATGAGGTTGGCTCAACAATATAGTCATACAGGAAAGATGCCTAGCAGGGGAAAGATATGCTACCCTCTCTTGTAAAATAGTCGTGACTGCATGAGGCACTCTCAATGTGAGAGGGTGGAACAACACTACTGAGGCCGAAGCCTGTACTGCCACTGCAGCTGCTACTGCTTGTACACAGTGAGGTAAAGACCATGTCACTGAGTCCAGTTGTGATGAATAATAAGCAATAGGGCATTGCTTGTCCCCATGCTGCTGTGTTAACACTGATGTCATATAACCTTGCTTACAATCTACAGTTTGGAAAAAACGTTTATGATAGTTTGGTAATCCCAAAACTAATGAGGACGCTATTAACTGTTTCAGTTTGCAGAAAGCAGATTCTGCTTCTGGTGTCCATTGTATCAAATCCTGTGCTGCCATAGGCTTTTTATAAATCAGTTTAGTCAATAGTGCAGATTCCAAGGCATAGTTTGGAATCCAACTCCGACAAAAATTAGTCGTACCTAGGAAGGACATCATTTCCTTCTTGGTAGTGGGTTTTGGTGCTTGCAAAATCGCTATTTTTCTGTCCTCATCTAATGTCCTACCTTCCTTGGATATTACATATCCTAGGTATTTAACTTTTTTTTCCAAAGCTGCAGTTTATTTTTGTTTACTTTATGTCCTTCAGTGGCTAAAAATTGTAATAGTGCTATGGTATCTTCTTTACAGTCTTGCTGGGTGGGGGACACCAGCAGGATATCGTCAACATAAAGCAAAATCTGACTACTTCTTGGTGAGGTAAATCCCGCCAAGTTGCTTGCCATTTCTTGTGAGAATATTGTTGGACTTTCACAATATCCCTGTGGTAGTCGCGTATATGTATACCTTTTCCCCTGAAATGTGAATGCAAACCAATGCTGGCTGTCAGGGTGTATCGGTATCGAAAAGAACACATTGCTGATATCTACCACAGAAAAATATTTCTGTTGAGGTTTTAAATCATTCAACAGGGTGTGTGGGTCTGGCACCGTAGGTGCCCTTGGTATTACTGCGTCATTTACAGCTTGTAAATCTTGGACCATATGCCACTCTCCATTCACTTTCTTAACAGGAAATAAGGGTGTGTTACATGGTGAATCAGGAGATTCCACCAGCACCTCTTCCTTAAGTAAAGCTGTTATAATAGGTTTGATTCCTACCTCTGCATCTTTTCTTAAGGGATACTGTCTCTTTTGTGGTCTAAATGCTGACTTTGGCATAATAGTAACTGGTCCCACTGTACGAATAAGTCCTACATCTGATTTTCCTGTCGACCAGAGATTTTCTGGTATATTCTGTAAGGCATTCTCTTCCTCCTTCAATAGGAGTGCCAATCAGCTGTCCTTGCTAGACTGCAAGTGTACAGCTGGGTGGGTCTGAGTTATCCAATTCAGCTTCTGCATTTGTATTCCCTGTTCTGACAGTTCTAACTCTGTCTGTTTTTCCCATCTCGTGACTTTTTCTCCTAAATCTACCCATTTTACATTCTTGTCTTTAGTTAAGCTAACATGTGGCAATCAATTAGATTTATAGAGTACAAAGAACTCCTGTGGCAATGAGCAGCTGGCTACACTGTTCCCTTCTGTGTCCCAGTACATATTACGTAATACCAATCTGTTTGCACGATTTCTAAACAATTCTTGCTCATATTCCTTATCAGGTCTTGGTGTATTACAATAATACAGAGTACAGTGCAACAAATGCTGTTTATCAATGTCAAGGGAGGGGAACTTGCTGATGGCTACATTCATCAACTCCTCGGTCACTGCTCCTGGACCAGAAATAACCAAGTCCTGGCTGTACCAATAAAACAATTCACCCTCCAATTGCATTGCAAAGGTATCAACTTATCGCTGTGCTTCCATACCCTGCATAGTCGGAACTACTGCTATACCAAATAGCTACATAAGGTCTCTGCCCAAGAGGTTTACTGGGCATTTTGCAGATACAACAATTTTGCTTTTCTGTGTCAATCCTGAAACAGGATCAGTTATCACAATATTATGGGAGAGGGGCTCCCGATACAGCTGTCCATTAGCTGCTTTCACTAATATGTAATCAGGTGACTCTGAATTCTCTGGCAGTTTGGAGGGATGTACCAGGGTCCGTGATGCCCCTGAGTCACACAAGAATCTCACTTCCCTCCCTTCTACAAGGAGTGTAACTTCTGGTTTCGTGTCTGCTAAATAGAGCTCTAAGCTCAATAAAGCCAAATCCAATATTTCATTTTCTTCACTATCCGTGACTTCTTGCACTTCCTCTATCTCTTCTGTCACATCCTCTACTCCTTCTATCACATTCTCATTTGTCCTTTCTTCGCTATCCCCTTCTAGTGATTCCTGACTATCATATAGTCAGTCCTCACCCTCCTTATCCTCCATGGCTGCCTTCCTGTTTTTCTTGCAATCCCTTGCCAAGTGTCCTTTCTTACTGCATTTAAAACATTCACCCCTTTTCTTTCGCCCTTCAAAGTACTCTGATCATTGATCAGATTGTTTGTTTCCCTGGGTATTTCTCTTGCCCTTTTTCCCAGACTGTACTACATATACTTCTGCTCCATCTTCTACAGAAAATACTTGGGCTTTCTTTTTTCTTTTTGCTATTAAAATGCCTTTCGGCATGCCTAGCATATTCAAGCAATGACTGTAACCTGCTTGTACGATGATCTACCATGTGTTTTGTAATAAAGCTGCTTATAGGTGCAATACTGCCTTTCAAAAATGCATTCTTTAACTGCTGCTCATATGGGGAATCATGTGTCTGGTCTTCAGGAACCTGCATTCCACAATGGTTATTGAAACATTCTAATAGTCTGGCATAATATCGGTCAATAGCTTCACCTTCCTGTTGGATGCATTGATTAATGCAAGTCCAGTCTGCCCTAGGCTTCCATTTCTCAGAGATTTGGTCTGTAAGACCTTTCACTCTGTTGTCTAACTCTGCGCTGCTATGTGGGAGGGGCCTGAGCGCAATATCACAGGGATTCCAGTCACCATTAATCATGTGCCAATCTGGTCCCACAATTTGTCTGACTACTTTTTCTACCTCTTCTCCGTTTAAATTATAACTCAGCCTCATTCCTTGCAAATCTTCTAAGAACTTTCTAAAATTCACTTTTGGATGGGGAATTCCCTCAGTGGCTTTCCGGAAGTCTTCTGGAGTCCAGGGTCTATACACTAGAATAGTTGGGTCCTGACCTTCTTGCCCTGCCTGAGGATTAGGCACTTCTATAAGTAGGCATATTTCTTCTTCACTCATAAATCGTGAATTTCTACCCATTTGATATAACTCAATGTCCCCTTTTGAGTTTCCTGCCCGTGTTCAAGACCTGGTCTCGATGGGATCTCTAATAAACAGTTTCGCTTTTGTAGTGTCTCTGCTCACAGTGACAGTAGGATATCACGGGGGTGGACTAATTTGTTCACTTGCCTCATATTCTGGTAAGGGAGGTGGAGGGGCTGACGCTATTACTAAGTTATTGTCCTCCTTTTCTAAAAGCATTGCTTTTGAATTATTACTCTTTTGTTCCCTTCGGTTTACTTCCTCAATCCATTTGTGTGCCTGAGGAATTCCTAATTGACGTTGCTTTTTTACCCAACCTCTAGAATTGGTTTTAAGCTGTTTGACAAGTTTGACAAGTGAGGAGTTTTCTAGTTTACCATCAAATTCATACTTATTAACCCATTTTGAGTAGTATTTAATATTATCAGCACGCTGTGACTGCATGTATTTCGCGTCTTCGGTTAACGGCGGATTTTGGGACCTTTTTTGTACAATTATTACCGATTTTGTTCTACCCTTTTTAATAGTTACGTAACTCTTTATTTTTAACGTGGTACCATGGATATTTTTATAGTCTCTTCAGAATGACTGCCTACCTGCCCTGTTTCCTTGATCATTGACAAGACAGTAACCTTTCTGTCCCTGACTTATAAAGTCTTAACAGAACAAATACAAATCTAGTCCCTGATCTAAAACAGAAAAAGAAGGTAGATTCACCTAACCTGAGCCTTTGTGATTGATCATCTGGTTCGAGTAAACCCATCTTTCAGTCGCAGATCAGAAAGTGGCTGGCCTCTTTTGTATGACAATTCAGTTGGAGGACTTTTCAAATAAGAAGAACCAATGTGGTTTCTTCCCCGTACGGTTTCCAGCCACCTGGCCTCTCTGATCCGAGGCAAAGTGAAGGTTTCCAGTCCGAAGGACAAATCTGTCAAAGGAAGAAACTTCAAAGACCAATACACGTAAGTTCAGTTATGGCACTTTAATTTACTTGCAGCAAGGAGACAAAAACATGCAAATACATGGATTTGTCTAACTACTAACAGGAAGTATGTTCATTCTTATACTATTTTACAAGACATGGCCTAAGCTGACATAATCAAACACAACTTTTAGCATTGTTCTACAGCAGATGTTACTCCAGATTTTCTGCTGACATGACTACATTTGTGAGAAACTTTTCAGAAAAACAACCTGGCCTTGGTGACTATTAATCCATTTACAAATGTCTATTGTACAGGGTTACTTTTCAAGGTACTTTTCTAATACAGATACAAGCAAATTCTGATTGCAGTTCGTATTTTCAAGCAGGCTTTGTAATAATTATCTATAACTTCTACAGCTGTGTATTTTCTCATGGCACAGCGGAACTTCTTGTCTAAGTTTCATACAAGTAGTATTGTTCTATTCATTATTATCCTAATGCAAGCAGAAATCACCTGCTTCTCAGTAAATTTCCAAGGCACAAGCAAGATTTTAGCTAACAGTACAAGGTCAGAAAGCAACTGCAGTTTGTACAGATTTATGCAGTATGAAATAGAATAAATGTATTAACCCTTTTCAAGCTCTAAATGCACTAAGCATATTGCTAATGCACACATTAATACATACTTTTCTAACACCCATATCCACCAAGCTGGTAATGGACATAGTGGTAAGATTCATATCCATTGCAACAGATCTTTTTTTATTGATTAGACAGAGTGAAAATATAAATTATTGATAGGAGTATCCAATTTACAACTCTTGCAGTAGTGCTTGTCACTGCAAACTGGTTCTCCTGTGTGCAACTAGGTACTGATGAAATTTCAATACTGCTTTTACAAGAAAGATGTCAACTCAAGGTGTCTGTGGATATACAGAGCACTGCCAAATGCTTGAGGAGAACTAATGAGTAGAGCCAGATGATTTATGGATAAAGTATTGAGGCAGATGTTCTTAAGTTAGAAGCAACTCAAGCAGTACTTACTGAAAAGAAAGAACTAGCTTGTCGATAATGATTAAATGAGGACAGTCACCTGAATGGCTACTGCCTGACTACTATAGTGCTGGTCTCATCACTGCTTCATTCTACTGGGATACAATGCTCCTTTGTTTTTTCTCTCAGCAGAAACAAAACAGTAGCACCAATCCCATGATGAGAAGCAGGCCACAGCCTGGTTGGTGATCCACAATCTTGTCCCAGATGGTGTAAGGGTCTATTGGCTGGTTGTAGCTTTTTCCTGGTAGATGACTTGAATAGCAACTAGACACTCACTTCCCAATCAGAACCAGTCAGGAATCTATGCACTCTGCTCTTTCTCTCACCAGGAGCAAAATGCAAGCACACATTCCAAACTGGCACCTATGAAGCAGTTATTAGGCTTTCTGGTGATCACCATTCCCCAGAAAGTAATGTTCCTATACTCCTTCTTCCACAGGAGCAAAACAGATGCACTAATCCCAAGATGACTGCTGAAAGGCAGAATGTGAGCTCACCAGTAATTGGTGGTCTTGGAATAGATGTTGCAAATTTTAAAGGTAAGATGAAAAATGGGTTAATATCTTAAGAACTGCGGTGTGGACTAAGCAGTGAGATAGCTTTAGCTATCTAACTGGAGAGCCACTAATTTTAGATTGGATGGGTGAGCACTTTATATTTTCTTTCTGTAGAATACAGTGGGATGGTCAATACATTTATATAGTTGAAGGGGAGTGATTTCACAAAATTATTATTTTTTGCTTACTCATAATAGCCAATGAAACAGGACAGGGAAGGAAATATGTGGTCAAGTTAACATAACAGGCAGGTAACTAGGAAGACAGTTGAGTTTAAAAACACAACAGCATAAGAGTGGGAGGGAAGTGAAAAACTTAATTTCTGCGTGACTCACAAGAGACACATTTCTGGTCTCTTTCTTAGTTTAAATATGCAATTAAGCAGAATACATGTAAAACACAGAGTAAAGAAAATGAATGATAATATGCAAAATAGAAGAAAGCAACAAATCACCACAAAATACAAGAAAACAAAAACAAACTAACCTTTCCCTTGCAGCAAGTTGTGTCAGAGTCTGGGTGAGCTTTTCTAGTAAAACCTTGGAATGCTTTATTTTACTCCTGAAATAGAAGATTTAGTTCCTAGCTCCAACATCATCTTCCAGAACTTAACCTTAATTGACCTGTTCTGATGTCTGTGTGACTCACAAGAGATACAGCTGTGGTCTCTTTCCTAGTTCAGATATGCAATTAAAGCAGAATAAAGTAAAATACCATGTAAGTAAATGAATCTCAGTATAGAAAATAGAAGCCAATAAAGCAACACAAAGTACAAGAAAGCAAAACAAACTAACCTTTCCCTTACAACAAGATTTGGCAGAGACTGGGTGAGCTTTTCTAGTACATGAAATCTTGGAAAAAAATAAAATAATGGTGGGACAAAGGCCCAAAAAATTTAAATATTGTTCTTACAAACTTAAAAAGTTGCTAGAATAACAGGATTTGTAATAGCATGCATTTTCTGAAGGATAAGGAGTCTGAGTATCAAATGCATATTATTATCATTATATATAATTATCATTACCAAACTCTACACTCTCTGTATTGTTCTCATTAATGCTATTCATTTAACAATGTCTGTTCTTCTGTGCAGCTTTTCTCCCCACCCCTCTACTGAAAAAGGGCTCTAGCTCAGTCAGACTTTACCTTTCAACAAATGTCAAATAAATAAATATAATACATTTTGTGAATTTAGTCCTCAGTTGTTTGCAAGAAACAAACAATTTTATATGGAACAGACCAAAATTATGAGGCAAAAAATCTGAACATTCTGCAAAAATCTGGACAGGTGAGAGCTATGGTTGCAGGGATCATCTGTTGTGGAAATCTAGCATGATTGCATTATTTTAAAAGCTGCTTCTAGTAAAGAAGCCCATTAGTGAACAGCTATAATTGGGTTCCATTACCATTCTAAATCTTGATGTTTTTTCTGGACATTAAAGCTATAATCTGCTTCCAGAACTAAGCCCTGTCCATAACTGTTAACCTGACTCTATAACTATACACAGATTTTATAAATAAATAGATAGATACATAGATAGATACATAGATAGATAAAGATGGTCTGCATCAGTTTGGCTGAATGCTCTGTTTATCAAAAGAAAAAACAACCAGCTTGTGTTATCAAAAATCAGCTGATTCCACAAGTCAATTTTTTTTTCTGTGCAGGATGTCTGTACAGTGGGGTAGGTGAATTTGCCCTTTCCCCAGTATAGTGTAATCTCAGAATATAATTAGTGTGGGTTTCCTATGGGTGCTTTAGTTTCTTCCCACATTCCAAACACATGCGTCTGGAGCATTTCTCCCCGGGTCTCCACTAAATATAGATTCTCTCCTAGTCATTCTTTCCCAATCAACAAATGTCAAATAAATAAAATAATTTAAAAGTGGAAGGGTTTTAAATGTGGTTTTACCAGAGTCTGATAGTCCTTTCCTTGCTGAAAGTACTTACTCTGGTTTTGTTGTTTCAATAAATAGCTTAAACCAAACATTACTGTAGTACAGAATTTTTTATCTTTATTTGTGTTTTTTATTTTTTGAGCAGATGATCTGTTCATTCATATTTTAATTCATTAATATTGCATGGATGTCAGTTGTAAAATCTTTTTTTGCCTTTAGGGCTGGGTATTAGGGTCTGTTTGGACATCCAAAGGCTGGTTAGGCCGAGTTAATGGGGATGAGAAGCCAATGAGAGAGGGTGAAACAACACTATGAGAGAGGGGAAAACAACACTACAAGAGATGGGAAAACAACACTATGGCAGAAGGGAAAACAAGACTACAAGACAGGAGAAAACAACACTATGACAGAGGGGAAAACAAGACTATGAGAGAGGGGAAAGCTAAACATGTAGAGAGAGGAAAACAACACTACAAGAGAGGGACAAACAAGACTACTATACAGGGAAAAACAACACTAAGAGAACAGGAAAAGCAACACTATGAGAGAAAAGGAAAACAACACTATGAGAGAGGAAAACAACACTACAAGAGAGGGAAAGAAACACTATGAGAGAGGGGAAAACAATACAGTACCTGTGAAAGAGATCGTGGTGGTAAAAAAATAGTAGTTACTTTGGTGTTGGTGGGGAATTGCAAAGTGCTACAGGGATTGACTCAGCTAGGTAGATTTTATGGTCTTAACAGTGATGGGGAGATTTTCACCCATTTCTTTAAAGTGGTGGAGGAGATAATAATGTAATAGTAAACTTGGAGCCAGCTAGGTTATTAGTAGAAAATACGAGTACATGGGACGCAGGAACTTATAAATATTATGGGGGTGTTGGGGCATGTGGATGTGGAGGATAGTGAATAATAACTACAGGAAAATTGATGTTCTCTGGGGATGAGGAAAGGCAGCTAGCAGATAGTGATGGGTTTCAGTGCCCAAGGAAACAAAAGATGAGATTTTGGGTTAAAAGACTGACAGGAGAAGTAGCTCAGATAATGCACATGGGTGTATGAATCTGGAAGGTTTTACTAAGATTGAGAAAATGGGAATGGCATACCTGGATATTAAATAAGGTAAAGAGAGTGAATGGACCCAGAGTGTGATCCGGAAAGTGATCAGGAAGAGCTGTAAGAGGAGAAAGGGAAGGAAACTGGCAAATGGGATGGAATCAAGGGTGCATGCAAAGATAATGCATGAGATGGGAAGGGAAGTGAAAATGGCAAGTGAGTTCAAGGGTCAGGAGAACTTAAGGACAAGCAAGCTGGAGAGAAGGGGTTCATGACTATAGACCAAAATGTATTTGTCCAGGGGACAAAAGTCTGAAAATATATTACTGAAATCCACCTTCAGGGAATTGGAGAACAAGCTTTTCTGTAGGGAACAAGCCCCATGTACCCTTCATGTGGTGAGAGACTCCTAAAGCACCTAAATTATATATATCAGCTCCACAGTTGCACAACAGTAGAGAAAAGTGCAACACTCAGTTATCACTAAAAGATCTCCTTCACATGTTGTCATTCAGACAAATCTCCTTCAGGAACTATTGAAACAGTGATAGGTGATGATAGGCAGTATAGGATGGTTATTTTAATTAAAGGTAAGATTATCAAAAATGGAGGCATCTAAGACAGAAGCATACTTAAGCGGGTGCACTTCATTTTTGTGGGCCTGATGAGAGTTTGACTTTCGAAGGCTATCTTCCAAAGCAAAACTGTGCCTTCCTTTCTCCAACCAGCTGTCCATAAATGGAATGTAATATACACACAGTCATCAATTCATTTTCTCATTAACTATTTCATTGCATGGAGAATTTGTGTTAACAAATATGCCTGTTTTGCATGTACTTTCTGAACTAAAGAAGTGTTTATCTTATTATTCCTGATCATGTGCTCTGCAACTGCCATATACCTTTTCCTCAAAGGTCTGCGTTTATATTGGATGCACAGTTTGTATACTCTGTTTTCAGATAAAACATGCATTACTTGTGGTTTAGAATTATTTTTGCTATGTGCTTTGAATGAACAAATATCTGTAAATAATAATTAGCCTGACCCTGTGACACATAGTGATGGGGCTCTTTGTGTGACCCAGGTGACTTGCAGGTGACTTGGGCTCAATTAGTGGCCCCACCTGTATGGCAGGGATGGAGGGAGAGGAGTGAAGGGTGGTGGTTTTCTTGCCTCTGCAGTGGGGTGAGGAGGGCAGTGGGTACTGCAGGGAGAACATAGGCCATTCTCAACTTGATTTACATAATCTCCTGTGGAGACAGAAAAAACACTTCCCATTCTTAAGGGAGCAGGGCTGCTTGCTGGCAATGTCCCCTGTGGAGGTGATAGATGACCAGTGTAGACAGCCCACTGCATGTACCCATTTGACTCAGCATGCTGGATGTCTGTAGTGCTAATAAAAAATCCTTAAAGAACCCTTAATTGCTATCTAAATGAGTGCCCTTCCTAGCTGATGATGGAGAAAAACTAGGACAATTGACTAGGAGGGGGCTGATGGTCAACTAGCAGTGAGTGGCAAAAAAAAAGTGCAAAAAAGACTAGTTGCATTTAATAAAGTAATGTATCAATGTTTCTTGGTAAGTAAACTGGCCCACAGGCTAATACAAGGTAAGTTAAAAGATGACTACTGCAAAGACTTGGATCATTCATTCTCCACTTGCCCATTTAGCAATCTGACTTTGAAAAGTAGTTAGTATAGTTCCCTGCCTGATCCCCAGTGAAGGTGTGTTCCACAGACAATTTTCTTTGCCCAATCAGCTGTGTCTCATCATACTGCTTTTGATAGTGGATATCAGTACTATATGCTTGCTATTTCTTATACTTATAGGTTCATATGTTCATATGAGGTTACAAGGCTAACAATCCTAGAGCCTATTTACAAGCCTAGCCATATTTATCCTGAGTTACCCCAACTGGCAGTGGTTAGGTGAGGGAAGTTCACAGAAGTAAGGTTCTATGGTAATTAATACCAACTTCCTCTGTCCAGGAGGAACACGGGTGCCACCCAGGAGTGAATTTGTGGTCACCCATCCATTGATCTAGGCTGTGTTTGAAGACGGTCAGAGAGGACCTCTGTTTCATATGAACTGGAAGTTTATTCCAGAGAAGTGGCAGTCTCCGGGAGATGTATTTATCTCTCCAGCATGACCTGTTCAAGGCAGAGGCTAGGTTAAGATCCCTTGAGCGAGTAACCCTTGTGCAATTTGATTTAAAAATATGTAGCATTTCCATCAGAGCTGGGTCAGAGACTGCCCTGTAAGCCAGGCATAGGCCACCCCTTAGCAACCTGTAGGAGACAGAATACAATGAAAGAGTTTTTATTCTTTCCATGTAAGACTTGCTTTGTGTTCTCTGTAATTTCTTGGTGAGAACCTCTGTGGTGTCTCCAATTGTTGCAGGTGTCTGGTGAGATACATGTAAAATGGAACATTCTACTCAATTACTGGTCTGATGAGGGACAATTATAATGGAATTCTAACATCCTTAGATGTTAGATCTAGATGCATTGCCTTTACTTATAAGATGTGCCACATTGAAGGATGTCCTTAGTACTGTAGATATGAGGTGGTGAAAGTTCAGATTGAGATCAAACTGAGTATCCAGATCACATACCACTGGTTCTACAGTTAGGGGTGTGCTGTATACAATGTAATTAGCAGGGATGTCAGCTTTCCCAAAGGGAATAACAATGCTTTTTTTTTTTAATTTAGCTTTAATCCGTGGCTTTGGCACCAATAATTTGTTTGCATTAACCCTATTTACAGTATATTAACACTCAAATTCTGAATGACACATATTCAATTAAAAAGATCCTTTCCAGTTAACAAAAATGCCATCCAACAAAAATGTCAGCTATTTCAGATCACACACCAATAATAATTAAAATAAAAATACAAGGTAATTAAATAAAAATGAGACAATGATGTTTCCCCATCTATCTGTTAGAATAGAATTTAAAGAATAGGTAGTAGAAATTATTAGGGGGTTATTAGGGAATATCAGATCCAGATCAAGGTCTAATGGGGACCTAGGCAGGGTAATTTATTGGGCCCCCATATACAGCCCCCTCCCACAGCCATTCCAGTGTCCCATGACTTTGCTATTTCTCCCCAGTTATCAAAAACACTGTTCAACACTCTGAGTGTGTATATTGCTTTCTGCTTTACTTCTACAATGATTACAGATATTTGAATTGAAATTAAAACTTGTATTTCACATTTTATAGCACAACACTGATAGACATGTGCTAAACAAAGCAATACAGTCTCACAATTAAACAGACTTAGCATTAAAGCTTCTTTATCCTTGAGACTCACATTCACTGAAACAAGATTGAGACCCACATTCAAAGAAAATGTATCTGGCCTGTGGTGGATTAAGTTTACCTTTTAGGGGTTTTGAAAACATATGCCCCTTGCACACATTTTAGGACCATGTAAACATGTAAGAGGTCTTTGATTCCCTTTCCTGGTTGTATTACATTATATCCCTTGTATAATACAGTACCACATGAGAGAGTATGTTTTAAATTAATCGTTTTGAATATTTTTCCAGTAAGCAAATAAAACATATTAACCAATAATGATGAAACTGCCAAATTCAGAACATTTCAACCATAAATGGCCACTCAGACGTAGGTCATTACAATCCACCAATATCAGTCAATATGCACAGCCTCTAGAGAAGTAAAAGTCATCTGAATAATCCAAGATAAACAAACAAGCAAGGAGGCTAGATTCAATCCAAAATTTATTCACAAATTCCACAGGTAAAGTAAGCGCTTTCAGTTGGCAAAAAGACAACCTTCTTCAGACATTAAATTCTAGATATTAAATTGCAGAAATGCCTTGCTGGCCAAGTTCAGATTTGTCATGATTTTTGGCAAATTCTGGAATGCATTTACAGTTTAGATTATTGTAGTGATGTCCATTTTTTAACAGTGGATGTGTGTGACTTATACACTGTCATCCCCCAAACCTTAGGGGTTTCATGGGTAAGGGATTTCCTGCATGCAAATGGAGTTGGAGGCAATGAGATTGATTTAATTGAATACCTACTTGACATTGTTTTAAAAAACAATTATATTATGTTTGGTGGGGATATCTTTCTCCAAAAATCTGGTATAGCTATGGGCTCCCCATGTGGGGGGAGCTTTGCTAATTGTGTTATGTCACACTGGGAGACCACCCTACTTTTTAAACATGATATTTTTAAAAAACATGTGAAGTGGTATACACGTTACCTTGACAATATTTTTATATTGTTTAAGGGTAATAATGTTGAAGCAGCCCATTTTGTAGACATGATTTCTGATCTTACTTCCTTTTTAAAATTCACATTTGAATTTAAAACTGATTGTATTAATTTTTTTAGATGTTCTATTATGTAAAGACATTGTTAATAATTGTTACACAGCAAAAATTTATCATAAACCGACTTATTCAAACTGTTTTCTACATTTTGAAAGTTCCCATCCATTGTTTCAGAAACGGTCTGTTGTAAAAGGACAGTTAGTGACGGCTGCCCGTATGACGACTTTGGATCATGAATTTTCAAATGAATGTGACAATCTTATGAGGATGTTTCTCGAAAGAGGTTATCTCCAAAATTTGATTGAGGGGTTAATAGATGAAGTTACTCAAAAACGTACTTCAGGTTGGTTTAAACCTATACTGAACAATAGTATTCATCCTCAAAGTTCAAGTTCAAGTGGACTTATGCAGGATGATCATGTCTTACATAATAATGTTTCACAAGAGAATTTGGTTACTCCCATTTCTCTTTCTTTTATTACTGCCTTTTCTCTTGATGCCCATAAAGTACGAGCTATCATATGTAAGAATTGGGCCTTCCTAATGGACGATAATAATCTGAGAAATAAGGTACCTGAATATCCTAAAATCATATATAAAAATCTTAAAAATATGATTGAGAGCAAGCATGCCAGTTTTTCTAGACCAGGTGGGATGTTTAAATGTGGATGCTGTCCCCAGTGTAAGCATATTAAAGTATCCAATAGATGTTCTATGGATCTATTACTTATTATGTCAAGAACATATATAATTGTGACAGTAATGGGGTTGTTTATTTAGCTGAATGTCAACGCTGCCCCCAATTTTATATTGGTAAGACTGAGCGCCACTTAAAACGGAGAATTTATGAACATTTGCACTGCATTACAAAGAATGACTGTACAAATGCTCTAGCAAGGCATATCAATCAGAACAAAGACCATTTTTTCTTGTTTTCAGTTATTGAACAAGTGAAGATCAATCCTAGAGGTGGACCTTGGTCCTTAACTTTAGAATACAGGGAGCTTTGGTGGCAATTGGTAACAAATGCCTATATGTTCCCCGGACTTAATGAAATATGTTCCCTGAATTGTTTGTTAAAACTTAAATCCTTGGAGAGACGTTAATTACAATAATATAATATATTTTAAGTATATTTATACAATGTTAAAAGTGTATTACCTTTTTAAGGTCATTTATTTTCATACATGTGCTTTCTATTTATTTTTATTTTTATTTTGATAAGAATGACTATATGGAGGTCTTGTGGTTTTACATTTTACATTTTATATTCTAAGTAATTCATTTAATATAAGGTGAGTGTGACTTTAAGTCATGATTAGAATGAAATTATGTCATCATGCTGTTTTGTTTAAATTCTTATTTAAACCTAGAATTTAATGTCTGAAGAAGGTTGTCTTTTCGCCAACCGAAAGCGCTTACTTTACCTTTGGAATTTGTGAATAAATTTTGGATTGAATCTAGCCTCCTTGCCTCTTCATTTATCTTGGAGTTTTGAATTTGTTTTTAGTATCTAGTCATCTGAATAATCCCACATTAAACAGATCTGTACCAAATGAAGATGTTGCTGCTAGCAAACAACTTTATATTTCAGCGTTTCATCTACAAATTCAGTGCCTGCTGCACTTGAAGAATAAATTGCCTATGTTACATTAACAAATGTAAGCCAGTAATATTGCAATAGGGAATGGATGGCAAACTGAAAATAGCTTCATAATTACTAGGCATCTCGTCCAAAGGAGGACATACTCAGGACTGCAGCATCTCACCTCCATTAAAATACAACACAGTATCAGCAATCCATCTACATGCTGTGGGAGTATAACCCACAGCCTTCTGCATCAAAACCAAGCATGCTACCTGTTGTGTTACTAATACTGCTTTTAAGTTTTCTACCACAATAGTGACAGCATTTGCTAAACAAAATAGTTACTCATTGTAAACAGACTTACATGAGCAGCAGTAAACTTCTCTTCCAGTGAAGCACACACTTCCTTGAAAATGCACTTAAAACGCAATTCCTTGAAAAATGTACCTGAAAATCAGTCCCCTGAAAAATTCAGCCTGATAATTGGGGTAGAGGATTTAGGCTCTTGTTTCCTGTAATTAAGATACAGTATTTGAGCCTAAGCAAATTACTAACCACCTGCTACCCCTAATCAGGGCATTTCACTATCACACAGAAATACCTCAACCTCTTAGTGCAGGAAATCTGGAAAAAGCCTGAAATTAATAAGAACAGGTTATACATATTGCTCTCATGAACTTAGAAAATTGTTAGAATAACAGAATTTGTGTTAATATTCATTTTTCTAAAGAATATGAAGTCTAAAACTCAAATGTTTGGCATTATTTAGTACATTCAGTCCTTTTTATGAGGAGCTGATCAAAATATGGGGCAAAGATCTGGACATTCTGCAAAAAACTGGACAGTTGAGAGGTATGCTATCTACCTACTTCTTGCCCCCCACACACACACACACACATACACACACACACACATACACACACGTCCCTCTTACACACACACACACACACACACACACACATATATATATATATATATATATATATATATATATATATATATATATATACATACCTCCCTCTTATATACACACCCCCATACCTACCCATAGCTTTCAACCAGTCAGAAACAAATCCAAATAGAATGAGGGACAAATACCAAAAGAATCAGGGACAGTCAGGGACACATTTCATATATTAATGTTATTAACATGGGACATTGGGACATTGACAAAATAACAGAGCATGAGTGAATATACATTTGCTAAAATAAAAAAGCCTGTAATAATTGTCATTATTTATTCAGTGCAATTCATCTCCTATTCTCCAGAGGGGCATTGCTAAAATTTCAGTCAAAATCAAGGATGTTCCAGAAAATTAGGGACAGTTTACAAAGACACACATACCTCCCTCTGACACACACACACACACACACACACACACACACACACACACACACACACACACACACACACACCTACCTCCCTCTTACACACACACACACACACACACACACACACACACACACACACACACACACACACCAATATACACACGGTATTGTGTTAACATGAATTTTTCTGAAGGATATGAAGTCTGAAACTCAAATGCCTGTCATTATTTATTGAATTCTGTCCTCACTGATTACAGTTGACCTCTGACACCTACACTACTACTACACACACCACACACACACGCACACACACACCTACCTACCTACTTCTTACACACACACGCACACACACACACACACACACACCAATGTACTACTTGTCTGTTTGGGGTCAGCATTTCAAATGTCTTCTGGCATTCAAATTCTGTGCATGTGGAAGATGAAGATGTAAACAAGTCCCACAGACGCAGAAAACAAAATCAGGTTGCACACATATGTTGCGTCTGTGCGACTAGGCACAATGGGAGTTCTTCTTAAGAAGAACACCCTTAAAAAAATAATTTTTTAATTAAAAAAATAAATCTCCCAGTCAGCAGCTCCCCTCTCAGCTAGCAGCGGCCCTCTCCCAGCCAGTGTGCCCTAGGTGACTGTCTTGGTTGCCTAGTGCGGGAAGATGAAATTTTTTTCAGAAAATATAACTAGGGAGTGGGATAAAATGAAACTGTAGTTTAAAAATAGGGTAGAAATAAAAGAAAAAGAAATGTGGTTAAAATGTAACAATAATTATTCAGAGGGACTGAGAAAGGTTAAAGTACTGAAGAAAAGAGGGAATCTGACAGAATAATAAAAGGTACAAATGCAGAGTGCTAAAGAGAAAATAAGGGACTGTGTGGATAACATGCATAACTTTAGAAAGATTTCTGTTAAACAACAAGATTTATCATAAATGCTAAGGAAACAAGAAGTAGAAAGGGTGTTGTCAAATTTGAGAGCCTTTAACAAGGAAAATAACCAGAGATCCTGTCGAAGTATTAGAAATATTTCAGAAATGTTATGAAAAGCAGAGAAATGTGGAAATCAAGAAAAAGTAGAAATGGAAATGTTTATGGAAGAATTAAATATACCAAGCTTACAGGTAGATGAGGCACAATTATTAACAGTTAGAATAGGAAGGGATGAGATAAAAATGGTGATGTATATATAGCCAATCTACAGGAAAGTCTCAAGGAATAGATGGCATTCCTATGGAGGGTTGATGCTAGGAGGGAAGAAAGTGGCAAAGATCTGAAATATTTTGTTTAACAGTATTTTTGAAAGAGAAGTACCACCATTCTGGAAGAAAGATGTTGTGGCTGTAATACCTAAAGATAGTTAAGATCCATCAGATCCAGCTTCATATAGGCCCATTTCAATTCTAAACAGCATTGCCAGATGTCCCTATTTGAGTGGGACTGTCCCGGGATCAGCAGCCTAATCTCGAATCCTGTACTGCCAGTTGAAATTCTGGTGAAACAGCCTCTGCTTTGTTTTGTTTTTTTTTTTTGATTGGCCCATATGCCTGTATACGAGCCAATCAAAAAATCGCAAAGAGGAGTCACTTCTATTTAATGTGGTATTGCCTGTTGTTCCACACTGAACAGAAGAGGCTCCTCTATGTGATTTTTTGATTGGCTTATATACCAGCATACGGGCCAATCAAAAATCACAATAGGGTGCTACATCTGTTTAATGCGGAACTGCCTGACATTTTGAAGGACCTTTTTTTTTTGGGTCCCTACTAGAGACCAGATAGTGAAGCTGTTACGGTATTCGCCTTTCATGCACAAGGTACAAGGTTCAATCCTGACCTCCGGCCAATGCATTATCTCTGGCCTTTGCATTATCGACTTGTGCTTCTGTGGGGGTCTTTCCTCCAAATAATGCTGAATGTTTCCATATGAAACTTACCCATCAAAGGAAGACAATTAAAAGGGGAGAATGAACAAGAAAGTACTCAGCGATCTAGTACCCCAAGACAAATAGAGGAGGAAACAGACTTAGTCGAAGAAAAATGGAAGCAGCTCCAAACAGCATGTGGGATGATTACAGAAAAGATATGTTGCCAAGCAAGCGATAGAAAAAAGGTACTTAAAGAAATGTTACTGAGGAAGTCATGGAAGTCATCAAAAGAAAGAAGGAGTGCAGGACAAAGTGGGACTTGGAAAAGAAAGACTAGGCCAGGAAGGAATACTAGATGGCTAAGAAGGAAGCTAAGAATGGAGTTCTACCAGCTTCTAGAAAATGAGGTGGTCCACACAGCCTACTTGGACCTCGCAAAAGCCTTCGATACAATACCCCACTCAGGCATTATAGATAAGCTCACCAGCTTAAATATAAACACCTATGTCACTAGATGGGTTGCAAACTGGCTCAAGGACAGAACCCACATGGTTAAAATTGCTGGCGCCATGTCAGACTCCAAACCAGTTACAAGTGGCGTCCCACAAGGCTCAGTCCTGGGACCTCTCTTGTTATGTATATATTTCTTGGAGGTACAGGCCAACATGGAAGGACTGTGGCTGACCAAGTTCGCAGATGAATGCAAACTAGGCGCCATAATCGACTCTCCAGCCGACACAAGCATCCTACAAAAGGGCCTCATAGAAACAGACAACTGGTGCCAGAACCATGGCCTCAAGCTAAACACCAAAAAGTCTATAGTCATCCCTTTGGCAAAAACAAAGTGCCCACAAATTACCACATAGGTGGTAATCCATTAAGTACAGAAGAAGTAATTAGGGACCTGGGGACCCAAGTTGATAGCAATCTCTCATTTGAAAAGCACGTGGCCAAAGTGGTTAGAAAAACATTTTATATAGCCCACCTAATCATGAAGGGATTCACATCTAGATCAGGGGAGGTCATCGTGCCTCTTTACTCATCCCTCATCAGGCCCATAATTGAGTACAATGCCCCTTTTGGGATGTACCTTACCAGACACCTGCAGCAACTGGAAAGACCCCAAAAGTACCTCATCAAGAGGATCAAAGGGCTCAAACAGATGCCATATGCTGCCCGGTTAAAGAAACTCCAGCTCTACTCAGTGGCATACCGCCTGCTCAGAGGCGATCTGTGTCTGACGTATAAAGCCATGTCCAACCCGGAATTAATGGACATGCTGCACCTCAGAAAATCCAAATTTCGTCAAGCTATGCGCTTGAGAGACTTGAACCTCAGCACTGAAATAAATAGGACATGCTGGAGGGACAGATTCATAACCCAGAGGCTCCCTTCACTCTGGAATAAAATCCCAGTCCAGGTTAGGCAGAGTCCCTCATTGACTCTCTTCAAGAGGAATCTTGATGAGTGGATGGGAGATCATAGGTTTACCCCGGGTATCACTTCTGTGTCACTGTTAGACAGAGGCATAGTATACTAACCTCAAAAAAGGGCATAGCAAAATTCATTTAAAATGGGTGGCGAAAGCCAAACACACTCTGGCTAGGCTTATAAATGCCCTAGGGCAGATAGCCTAGTATGCACCTATGAACCTATGAACCTATGAACCCTGATTCTACACCATGATTATAAACTATTTATGTCTGTAATTGCTAAAAGAATGGCATAGGCGATTCCAAAATTAATAGATATGGACTAATGTGGTTTTGTGGAGGGAAGGCAAACTATTTGACAATGTTACTAGAACAATGATGATCTAGAGGGAAGCAGAGTATAAGAAAATGTAACAGTTGCGGTGGGTCTTGATGCAGAAAAAGCATTCAACACAGTAAGCTGGGATATTATTAGCAGGGCAATGGAATCATTTGCATTCCCTGATACAATAATATGGTTAATTAGGAGGATATATGAGGGATTACATTTGAAAATGAAAGTAGGTGGGAACATCTATGATAAGTTCTGTGCAAACAAAGGAACCAGACAGTGGCATCCTCTTTTCCCTTTGCTATTTGCATTATATTTAGAACCATTGATAAAGAAAATAAGGGTCTCTGAAATTCAAGGATACAGTTGGTACAGTAATCAAGAAAAGTTGGCTTTGTTTGCAGTTGATATTATTTTGTATCTCATAAAACCAGAAAAGGACATTTCAGTGTTGTGAAACATTTTGAGACAGTTTCAAGTCTTTTGGGATACAAACTTAATGAAGATAAAACACATGCAATAGCTGTAAACTATGTACCCACACATGAATTGGTTCAGCAATACCCATATTTATGGGGACATGATAAAATGAAGAACTTAGGAGTATGGGTTAAAAAAAGATTTTGTTATGGCTGCTAAGGATATGTGGGAAGAGATTAAATAAGAGATATACAAAAACTGAGAAAATGGAATATCTGTTTTTATGGATATGGTGGATATGGATAGCAAGCTACAAGCAGTGAATACGTTTTTAGTCCCTTTAGTTTTTTTACACAGGTCAGGCATATTTTTATCAGTCAGAGGAGATGTCCCCTGTGAGGGGAAGAGGGCAAGATTCAAGTTGGATAAGTTGATCTTTCCAGTAGAACAAGTTAGTTTAGAATTATTTGATGTGAAGGGGTATTTCATAGTTACACAGTTAAGACTCATATACATAGCACAGGCAGAAAACTATAATTCAAAGTGGAAATGGATGATGATAAAATGGGGGGGGGCTCAAGAAATAAGGGGAGTCTGAGATTTTGGATGCAGATCGTAAAGGAGAATAATACCTGTAGATCAATATGTTTGCATATACCTTTAAGAAGCTATCCAAGGGATTGCACAAGTGTATAAATACTGAGCAAGTGCGAGCCTGACTGGCATTTTGTAGTTAGCTGTTGACATATAAGCATGTATATATGTAAGGTGTTTGTTAACTAGTTCAATCATATTTAATGATGCTGTATCCATCCTGATGTGTTTGTATGTATTAAAGCATCTGAAAGAAGCCCTAAGCCTTCTTGTTTTATGTTTTAGAGACAAACAAGCGACATTGTGTCAAATGTGGGATGTCTAATGGACATGGAGCCAGAAGCTGCAAATCTAAAAGGCCATGGAGTCAGTAGAAGCATATTGAAGGGGCATGAGGTCAGAAATGGCTTGGCCAAAATTATTTTAGGCACTTCTTTATATGCTGGGGAAATATATAGGAGTGGATCATTGCTGTTGACATGCAAGCGTGCCGGCTAACATCTACCTGAAATCAGCTGGACGTATAAGTGAATTTAAGTACACTTTTATCTGCTCTTTTGCATATAGTAGTGTATTTAATTTATTTATTTGTGTTTTTCACTGAATATTAACTCAACTGAAGTTGTGGCTGTATCTCTACAGAGTACTTTTTAGAATTTCTGTGTAGCAATTGATAGCAGTGGGGGGTAGTTTCAGCTCATCACTGACATTCTGTCTTGCCTTGTATAAGTGGTATATTTTGAGTTATCTCTGCTTAATATCAGAGCTTTGACCTGCTAAAATCTACCTGAAATCAGCTGGACAGATAAATGAATTTAAGTACACTTTTATCTGCTCTTTTGCATATAGTACTGTATTTAATTTATTTATTTGTGTTTTTCAATGAATATTAACTCAACTGATGTTGTGGCTGTCTCTCTATAGAGTACTTTTTAGAATTTCTGTGCAGCCATTGATAGCAGTGGGGGTAGTTTCAGCTCATCACTGACATTCTGTCTTGCCTTATATAAGTGGTACATTTTGAGTTATCTCTGCTTAATATCAGAGCTTTGGCCGGCTAACATCTACCTGAAATCAGCTGGACGTATAAGTGAATTTAAGTACACTTTTATCTGCAGTTTTGCATATAGTACTGTATTTAATTTATTTATTTGTGTTTTTCACTGAATATAAACTCAACTGAAGTTATGGCTGTCTCTCTACAGAGTACTTTTTAGAATTTCTGTGTAGCCATTGATAGCAGTGGGGGGTAGTTTCAGCTCATCACTGACATTCTGTCTTGCCTTACATAGGTGGTCCATTTTGAGTTATCTCTGCTTAATATCAGAGCTTTGGCCGGCTGACATCTACCTGAAATCAGCTGGATGTATAAGTGAATTTAAGTACACTTTTATCTGTTCTTTTGCATATAGTACTGTATTTCATTTATTTATTTGTGTTTTTCACTGAATATTAACTCAACTGAAGTTGTGGCTGTCTCTCTACAGAGTACTCTTTAGAATTTCTGTGTAGCCATTGATAGCAGTGGGGGTAGTTTCAGCTCATCACTGACATTCTGTTTTGCCTTATATATGTGGTACATTTTGAGTTATCTCTGGCTTTTACTATCTAACTCTGAAATCAACTGGATACATAAGTTTATTTATCTGCTCTTTTGCTTGCTCTTTGCATATAATACTTTTTTTACTTTTTTGTTTTCACTGAATATTAACTCAACTTTGAAGTTGTCTCTGTCTCTACACTTTTACTTTTTATTTCAGCTGTACAATGATAGCAGTAGGGGGTAGTTTTAGTCATCACTCATCATCTGTTCTTCTCTTATATATATGGTACATTTATTTGAGTTATCTGCTTAATATATCAGGCTTTGGCTAACATCTACCTGACTGAAATCAGCTGGACATATATATGAATTAAGTACACTTTTATCTGCTCTTTTTTTGCATATGTTGCATATTTATTTTTTTATTGTTTTTACTGAATATAAACTCAACTGAAGTTGTGGCTGTCTCTCTACTGAGTAATTTTTAGAATTTCTGTGCAGTCATTGATAGCAGTGGGGGTTAGTTTCATCTCATCACTGACATTCTGTCTTGCCTTATATAAGTGGTACATTTTGAGTTATCTCTGCTTAATATCAGAGCTTTGGATGGCTAACATCTACCTGAAATCAGCTGGATGTATACATGAATTTAAGTACACATTTATCTGCTCTTTTGCATATAGTACTGTATTTAATTTATTTATTTGTGTTTTTCACTGAATATTAACTCAACTGAAGTTGTAGCTGTCTCTCTACAGTTAGTTTCCCACCCACCCTCACTGTTCTTGTTTTGGTGTTAATGTTGGTGGCTTTGAAATTGCCTGCCCCTCTTGTAGATTTGTATTTGGATACTCCTTCTGGGCCCATCTCATTTGCTCACTCAACTGAGTGCAGTGAGATCATATTCTGATTTCAGCATTCCTACTGTGTACAAAGGGAGAATTTGGGAAGGACAACCCCTGTAGCCTCTTAATCCTGCTCTGTTCCCTCCCTCAAAATAAATATATATATATATATATATATATATATATATTTATATATATATATATATATATACATATGTGTGTGTGTGTGTGTATGTGTGTATATATATATATATATATATGTATATATATATATATATATATATATATATATATATATATAAATATTATTCAGCTGCTCTTACTGTAACTGTCTTAGTTGCTCTTCTGCGTGCTATCTGTTCAGTCGCTCTTACTCTGCATTTATTATTGCTTGTTAGTAGCCTTCTAATTTACTGGCTTCTTCACTTGTTTTTTAGACATTTGTTAATTTAATTGCATTTATTTGAACTGCATTTACTGTAGTGTTGCTACACACTCGGATGTGCTGGCCTGCACTACAATTTGAATTGTATTTACTGCTGTTTTAGCTGCTTTTCTGTAACAAAAAAAAATAAAAGTTCTAAGCTTGTTTCCTGCCTTTCCTGTAACTAGTCAAGTCCAGATACAGACTTGCAGTATCCAGGACTGTTGGTAAGCTTCTGAGCCCCACAAGCCTTTCTGTGTTGGAGGTAAGTCTTCTAGCTTATCAGTGGGAGTTGTAAGCAGTAGGTAGCCTATCTACCATGGGAAGAGTGGGTTTTGGCCCTGAAATTTTAGTTCATTGGCCATTTGGGCAGTATTTCCATCTCTTTCTACTTTCTGGTTAAAAGCCTGTTTTGCGTTTGGTCCCTGCCTTTCTGTTAACTAGTGTAGTCCAGGTACAGGTTTGCTGTATCCAGGACTGTTGGTAAGCTTCTGAGCCCCCCCCCAAGCCCTTCTATGTTGGATAGAAGCCTTCTAGCTTATCAGTGGGAGTGGTAAGCACTAGGTAACCTATCTACCACAGGAGGAGTGGTTTCTGGCTCAGAAATTATAGTTTATTGGCCATTTGGGAAGCTTTTCCATCTCTTTCAACCTTCTGATTTAAAAGTCTGTGTTTGCGCTTGTTTCCTGCCTTTCCTGTTACTAGTCTAGTCCAGGTACAGATTTGCTGTATCCAGGACTCTTTGTAAGCTCTGAACCCCCCCAAGCCTTTCCGTGTTGGAAGGAGCCCTTCTACCTTATCAGTGGGAGTGATAAGCATCAGGTAGCCTATCTACCACAAGAGGAGTGGTCCCTGGCCCAGAAATTCTAGCTATTGGCTGTTTGAGCAGTTTTTTTTCCATCTCTTTCAGCTTTCTGGTTTAAAAGCTGCACTTGCGCTTGTTTCCCACCTTTCCTGTAACTAGCCTAGTCCGGATACAGAATTGCTATATCCAGGACTGTTGGTAAGCTTCTGAGCCCCGCAAGCCTTTCTGTGTTGGAAGAAAGCCTTCTAGCTTATTAGTGGGAGTGGTAAGCACTAGGTAGCCTGTCTACCATGAGAGGAGAGGTTCTTGGCCTGGAAATTGTAGTTTATTGACCATTTAGACAGTTTGTCCATCTCTTTCAACTTTCTGGTTTAAATGACCACATCTGCACTTGTTTCCCATCTTTCCTGTAACTAACCTACTGGGTAGCACTAGAAAGCCTTAAACTGATACAAGCCTTCTAGCTTAGAAGAGAGACTTTGGAGTGATTAAGTATCAGTTTTTTGTACATTCTTGCTGTACTTAACTGTTTTCCACCTAAACACAGATTTTCCAGTGTTTATTCTGATTTAAAAGCGTGTTTTTTTCACATATTGTACTTATTTGACTGCCTGCACTTTTAAAAACTTGTTTTTTGTTTAAATAATTTGTTTAACTGTTGTAGGCTACACACTAATGTGCGATAGCCTTTTCTGATCGTTTGTAGTCATTTAAAGCTGTTTTAAGTGTAATTTTTACTGTTTTTGCCATATCTTTTCAAAAAAACAAAAAAAAAATTCCTTGTTTCCCGCCTTTCTAAGCTAGTATAGTCCAGTTTTCAAGCTAGTGCTGAATTCAGGGCTGTGATACTAGTTTCTGAGTTGCCCATACCTTACTTGGATATAAGGAAGTTTCTCTGTTCACCTGTGAGAGAGGGGAGCTTTGAACAACCTATCTATCCCTGGAGGTGTGGTTCTAGCCCAGAAGTTAGTAGTTTATTGGCCATTTGGGCTAATTTCTATCTCTTTAATTTCCCTACTATAAAAAACGTGTTTGCACGGTTTTGCACACTGTGCCAGTTAGCTATGGTTAAATTATTCCTGGCTCCATTAAGTCTCCTTTTCAGTTTTTCCCTTGAAACTAGTCTAACTCTCAACCTAGCACTCAAAAAGCATCTTACAGCCCAGCACTTGCTCAGACCTAATAGCAAGCACTAATATACCCTGACACTGATTGTCTAGCAGGGCAAGGCTCTTTATTCACCCCTCACCAACCAAGTGACTAAGCAGCTCACCCTACTATTCAGGCATTACCAATGGGCAACTTTAGGTGTACTCTCCAGTCCAGCTGGTGAATCTGGGTATCCTGAGGCAATGTTACAACTGCCTCATGTACACAGACAACCCTCTCCTCCTACCACAAAACACTAACATATGCGAGAGATGCAATTATACAGCCAAACTGGAAGCTAAACTGTCTCCACCCAAGACTGGAACAGACAGTCAAGAGGAGAAGGTTAACACTTGCACCACACCTCCAGCCGCACACAGACCTACTAAAACAGCACTGGCAAAAATATACATAAATACACAAAATCATACTCGGAGGCTCTAAATAAAAACCTGCAAAAGCATCAGAGACCTCCAAAGCAGACACCCAAACAACCTGCACTTCCCATCACAAACCAGACAACACATAAAACACAAAATCAGTGTGCTGCACAATCACAGCCCTTAAGGCGAAATAACATACCTAACACACTAGTAATAGGTGACTCTATAGTCAGGCACACTGACATCCCTCTCACTAGGCTGGACAAGCAGAAGGTTACTGTTAGCTGCCTATCGGGAGCCAGCATCCTCCACATAACACAAGCTCTCAGGTCACTCCAGAACAAGTACAAATATTACTCTGTCATTGTTCATGTTGGTGTGAATGACCTGAGATGTATCTCCCTGGACTACATGAAAAGAGACATGGAAGAGATCTCTGATCATGCAGCCCAGGCTGGTATGACACTGACCCTGAGTAGCATCCTGCCCTCACCAAGAATGATACCTCAGTATAAAGAAAAAATGATCAATTTCAACAACTGGCTAAGCTTCTGATGTCATTCAAAGGGGATCCAGTGTCTGTCAGCCTGGGACAACATGCTCGACAAGCTGCATTGCTTCATAAGAGATGGCTTGCACCTGTTACCCCTAGGCTTTCGAACACTGGCCAAGGCTCTTGCTGCCCCCATAGTGCCTTTTTTAGGCAAGGCTCAAAAGTCAAACCCACCTCTGTAAACAGCACGATTAACAAAAAACTGAGGGTTATGCTACTCAACGCCAGGAGTTTAAATCTCAAAATGCACACGCTCAAAGCACTTCTCAGTATGTAGAACATTGACTTCTGTGCAGTAACTGAAACCTGGTTCAAGGCTCCAGAGAGCACCCCAGCACTACCAGGCTGCAACTCATACCACACGTTTCGGCCACAGAACACGGACCGAAACACAAAAGGAGGGGGTGTATCCATATTCATCAAGGATACCTACACCTCCACGTTAGTGGCGCAGCATGATACCTCTGAGATCATCCATGTGCAACTAACATCGGGCAAATCTGCAATGCAAATTGTGGCCTGCTACAGATCACCCCCCATGACCCAGGACCACCACTCCACCTTTCTGGAAACACTGGAAAACATGAAGGTCCTACCAAACACCCTGATATTGGGTGATTTCAATTACCCCATTCACTGGGAAAACTACTCGAGTACAAATTCCCAGGCCCAGCATTTCCTGGAATTCATCAACTCAAATGCCCTGGATCAGCTGGTAAACTCCCCTACCAGAGGTGAAAACATACTGAACCTGGTCATCACCAACATGGGCGACAGGTGTTCCACACCGGAGGTCAACCCATCACTGGTTAGATCAGACCATAAACTAATCAGTCTGGATACCCACACCCCACTCCCACCCCTAACTAAGGAAACCACAGTAAAAAACTTTTCTAAAGCAAACTTTACCTTATTTAAGACAAAGGTGGTAAGTTTCACAGCCCTCACGCTAAAGGATAACGCTGCCCAAGATGCAGAAACCTTTACAAATGCACTCTATGAGCACCTACAAGGATGCATGGATCATGCCATCCCTAGCAAAAGCAAGACTCGCTCCTCTAAGAGAAGGAAACCAGTTTGGTGGACCCCTGCAATAAACAGGCTATACAATAGAAGGAGGAAACTAGCTCAGAAAAAAAGCAAATTCCAAGAAGGAAAGACATCCCTGATCAGTATCAGTAAGAAACTAAGGTCCCTCATGAAAGTGGCAAATCGCAGATATGCACTGAACTAGTGCAAAATAGCACAAAATATACTGAACCTACTGATATTGCCAACATCCTGGCAGATAGATTCAGTGCAAACTTCACCCCCCTCTCACCTCCAAAAGGGCCCACAACAATACCGGAAAAGTGTAGTGTCCCAAAAATCACAGAAGCACAGGTGAAAACAGCCCTTTCAAAAGCCAAAAACACAGCATCAGTGGGACCAGATGGTGTCCCAGGCTGCGTCTTGCATGAACTACAGAACAAACTAATCCCCCACCTAAATATGCTGTTCAATTTCAGCCTCTCCACAGGCTATGTGCCCATAGAATGGTGCACAGCAATGGTTATTCCTCTCCACAAAGGAGGGGCCACAACTGACCCTGGTAACTATCGCCCCATAAGCCTGACTAACCTGGTCTGCAAGGCTATGGAGCGCATCATCATGGAACTCATTAACAAAGACATTGGGAACCTCCAAACACTTGACCTGACCCAATTTGGCTTTGTTAAGGGAAGATCATGCCTACTAAACCTGGTTCACTTCTTCGAGACAGTCACCAAGGCCATAGATGAGGGAAAGGTGGTTCACACAGCCTATCTTGACCTCAACAAGGCTTTCAACACCATTCCCCACTCAGGTATTACATAAAAACTCACCAGCCTGAACATAAACCCCTATGTCACGAGATGGGTTGCCAACTGGCTTACAGATAGAACTCACACGGTAAGAATAGCAGGCTCCAGGTCCGACTCTAAACCAGTCACAAGTGGTGTCCCACAAGGCTCGGTCCTGGGACCCCTACTGTTCGGCATATACTTCTCAGAAGTACAGGCAAACACAGTAGGACTATGGCTAATCAAGTTCGCCGATGACTGCAAACTGGGAGGTATAACTGACTCTCCGGCTGACACGTACATCCTCCAAAAGGGCCTTACTGCGACAGACACCTAGTGTCAAAGTCATGGCCTCAAGCTAAATGCCAAAAAATGTATAGTCATCCCATTTGGGAAAAACAAAACACCCACGAATTACCACATAGGTGGCAGCCCCTTAATACAGAAGAGGTAATAAGAGATCTGGGGACCCAAGTAGATAGTAATCTCTCCTTTGACAATCATATTGCCAAAGTAGTTAGGAAATCCTTCTATGTGGCCCATCTAATTACTAAAGGGTTCTTATCTAGAAATAAAGAGGTTATAGTGCCCCTCCACTCGTCACTCATTAGACCCATCATAGAGTACAATGCCCCATTTGGGATGTACTTCACAAGACACTTCCAACAGCTGAAAAGACCACAAAAGTACCTCACCAAGAGGATTACTGGCCTCAAACATATGTCATATGCAGCCTGACTGAAAAAGCTCCAGCTGTACTCAGTGGCATATCGCTTACTCAGAGGTGATCTCTGCCTGACTTACAAAGCCATGTCCAACTCAGAATTGATGGACATGCTCCACCTAAAGAAATCCAAGTCACCTAGTGAGCTAAACCACACCACAACAGTAAATAGAACATGCTGGAGGGATAGATTCCTGTCACAGAGACTCCCCTTGCTTTGGAACAAAATTCCAAATTACATTAGGCAGAGCCCCTCACTAACACTCTTCAAGAGAAACCTTGACGAGTGGATGGGTAACAGAAAATACACCCCTGGGATCACTTCATTGGCTCTGCTTGACAGAGGATCAGTTAATTAATCAATGGGGTGGCAAAAGCTAACACACTCTGGCTAGGCTTATAAATGCCCTCAGGCAGATAGCCTATTACCTACCTATGAACATATGAACCTATATATGTAAGCTCTGTTTGTTAACTAGTTCAATCATATTTAATGATGCTGCTATCCATCCTGATGTGTTTGTATGTATTAAAGCATCTGAAAGAAACTCCAAGTGTTTTTGTTTTATGTGTTAGAGACAAACGAGTGACATGGTATCAGACGTGGGATGTCTAAAAGACATGGAGCCAGAAGCTGCATATCTAAAAGGCCATGGAGACAGGCCTGAGGTCAGAATTTGCTTGGCTGAAATGATTTAAGGCACTTTTTTAGATGCTGGGGGAATATACAGGAGTGAATCATTCTTAAAATGTCAAAACTTCACAAAACAGGTCAGAAATGAATTTCAGGTATTAAAACTTGTTCAGCACTATTTCTTTTCGCATAATATGAAATGAGGCATTCTGAACGCTCTAAATAATATTCACATAAACTGAGATGCATGATATTGATAAAAATATTCAAATTACTAAGGAACATTTTGAAATAAAGTCTGAATTACATAAAATAAATAAAATAAGGGGAAACAAACACATTTTCGCAAAGCATATGTATTTTCACATTAAGCAAAAATATCTGAGTTATCAGAAGTGTATAAAGTGTTTGCATGTTTGTGCAGTGTTACAGTAAAGCTATTTCACAAAGTACAGCCATTACAAGGCATATTTCCCAAAGTAAAGTATTTTGAAGAGTTTATTGTGTATTTGAATGCTGTTACAAGCTCACACATAACTACAAGGGCCATTTATTTTCATTGTGTTTGTTTATGCTTTGTTGGCAAGGCAGATTGATTTTGAAAACCCACTACACTTATGTTTGACAGTAATATTGCTGAGAACTGTTGAATGTTTGAGCAAGAGTGCAACATTTTCATACAGGCTGCATTTTCTGATAAAGATGACCATACAAAGGTATTTATTCGGCTTAATTTAGCAGGATCAAAAGCCATTGAAAGGGAACGCTCATTTGTATATGCATCTGCTATCTATACAGGAGAGGGGGAAAATGGTCATATTGTTGGACAGGCTGAGTCAAGGAAGGACCCAGAGTGCTTAATACATAAATTTAGAGAAATGTGTAACCCCCAGACAAATGTTACGATGGAAAGGCACTTATTTTAAACAAGGGATCAAAAGCTTGGTGAAACTTTTGGTTCATAGGTTCATAGGTAGGTACTAGGCTATCGGCCCAAGGGCCTACGTAAGCCTAACCAACAAGGTTCCCTGGCTTACGCCACCCAAGAAAGTTATTTTCCTGTGCCACTGTCGAGTAGAGACACAGAAGTGAAGTTGCAGCATATATAACTGACCTGAGAAATAAAGGTAAAATGTGCAGATTTGGTGACTTAAGGGATGAGTTGATAAAGGACAGACTTGTGTGTGGCATAAAAGGTGATGCTGTGAAAAAAATTTTGCTTCGTGATGATTTAACTTTGATTAAGGCCATTGAGATTTGTCAGATATATGAGCTCACAGAAAAGCACACGAATATGCTTACAAATGAGAGCAGCTCTAAAGAAGGCACAGTAATGAAGCTCATGTTGATAGTATGCAGCACGTTATTAAGAGAAATAGGCCCAAGCACATGGCAGCTGTAACGCCTGCAACACTCACTGGTAAACCTTAAAACTTTCTATCAAATTCCAGATTTTGCACAGTCTCAGTGAAGCATAAGAGTGAATCAGCAAACTCAATGCATGAGCCCCAACCTTGTTTCATTGCCAACTGTCATAATTGTGATGGAAATCATAAATATAGAAGGGAGAAATGTTTAGCTTGTAGTCAACAATGCCGCAAATGTAATAATTGGAGTCACTTCAAAAGGTTTTGTGAATCAAAAGGCCCACATTCTTTTATTAAAAGGGAACATTTTAAGAAATTAGTTGATCAGTTAGACAGTGGCAATTCTGCTCCTTATGTTATTGGTGTGTCAGTGCTTCAAGAAACAGTCAATGCAGCAGATTTAAAGGGCAAAGAATGAAGTATTTTATATTGTTCAGATAAATAGCAAACCCACACAGCTCAAAGTTGACACAGGTTCCAAGTGCAATGTTATGTCAGCAGAAACATTTGCCAGAGTATGTAAAGGTGAAAGGCTTGATTTGGCAAGGTCTGCGAAACCTGTTGCTTATGGACGTGAAGAAATTCAAACTGAAGGCTCAGAAGTGCTGGAAGAAGCTACAACTTATCATTTTATGAGGTCAAGAGGCATGTCCAGTCATTACTATGGCTCAGAGACAGTTTGAAAATGGGACTGCTTTCATTTAATAAGGAGGTCCAGCAAGTTAGCTCAAAAGACCTCTAATTTCGCCCAGTACATTTTTTCGACCTATGTTGATCTTTTCCAAGACAAACTAGGCAAACTTCCAGTTGCGTACTCCATGAATTAGACCCAGAGGTCAGTCCAGTTATCAGGCCAACATAAAGTTCCAATAGCCATGCAGGATAGCGTTAAAGTCAAGTTAAATAAAATGGCGCGATAAAGTATGATTTGTCCAGTCAAAACTCCAAATGAATGGGTATCTTCCATGGTGGTAGCTCATAAGAAAAGCTCAGATGACATCATATATGTACTGCTCTAAGAGATGTGAACAATGTGCTAAAAAGACCTCATCATCCAATGCGCACAGTCAAAGAAGTCGCAGTCTTGATGCCAAACACCACTATTGTTTCTGTCTTAGATGCAAAGAGCTCATTTTGGCAAATTCAGCTTGACAGGAAATCATCATTGCTCACTACTTTCAGTACTCTGTTTGGCAGGTAAAGATTTTTGGAATAAATTCTGCAAGTGAAGTGTTTCAGCATGCAATGGAGCAAATATTTTCTGGGTATCCTTTTGCTATTATAGTAGACGACATACTAATGGGAGGTCACCATGAAGCTGAATATGACAGAAACTTCAGAAAAGTTCTAGAAAGGGCAGGTCAAGTGAATCTTAAGCTCAATCCACACAAATGTAAATTCAAGCTACAAGAAGTAACTTATGTTGGTCATTTGTTTACGAGTATAGGCTTACGACGAGATCCTTCAAAGCAAACAGCTATTCTCAAGATGCCAACTCCATACAATGTTCAAGCCTTGCAACATTTTCTAGGCATGGTCAACTACCTAGGCAAGTTCATTCCAGACTTTCATCACCACTCAGAGAGCTGACACATAAAGATGCATCCTGATCTTGGTTAGAGCAACACCAAAGAGCATTTGATGTTCTGAAACAGAGAATTGCAAGTCCACCAACTCTCAGATACTATGATATTCACAAACCAGTTACACTATCCTATGATGCTTCGAAATCTGGACTTGGTGCAGTCATTCTACAAGAGGATCACCCTGTTACCTATGCATTGAGAACTCTCACCCAAACTGAGATGCAGTATGGCCAGATCGAGAAAGAACTTCTGGCAAATGTGTTTGCATGTTTAAATTTCCATGATTCGGCTTATGTAGACCTATCCAGATCAAAACAGACCACCATCTATTAGTCAATATCCTGAGATAACCAATACATTCAGCTTCAGCCAGACTGCAACGTATGATGCTGAGACTGTAAAAGTATAATTTCAATCTTGTCTACAAGAAAGACAAACTTCTTTATCTTGCTGATACATTATCCAAATCACCCAGAAACAGAACAACACAAGAATGAGAAGCTTGATTTTGAAGTCATGGAAGTGAAAAACTTTCTTCCACATATCTTGATGAGCTGAGAGATCACACAGCTACATATCTAGTTTTATGAAAGTTCAACCACTTTATCAATCAAGGATGGCCATCAAAGTAATCGAGTTTACCTCAAGATGTGCAGCCTTATTTTCCATACAGAGATGAGATTTTATCTGACAAAGGTATCATAATGAAAGGTCCGAAAGTAATTGTTCTAAAGTCCTAGCAACCTGAGTATATTACTATTTGCATTGTGGTCACCCAGGAACTGAATCTACTGAAAGAAAGGTGAGAGATATAGTATTTTGGCCTTCAACGTCACAAGACATTGAGAGAGCACTTTTATCTTGGTCAGTGTATAACACATCAAGAAAAGGAATCACTTCAGCTTAACCAGATTCTGGAACTACCTTGGTCAGCAGTAGCCACTGATATCTTCGAGTGGATTGGTCAACATTATTTGGTGTTAGTAGACTCTTATTCCAGGTGGTTCGAGACTGACCTACTTCCTAACATAGCATCCAGTACAGTCATTACTAAGATGAAGCGTCATTTTGCTGTGGATGGTAGTCCGCAAAAAGTTATTTCTGACAATGGCAAGCAGCTCACAAGCCAACTGTTCAAAAGATTTGCAGAAGAATGGGACTTTCATATTACAAGCAGTCCAGTGTACTTGCAGTCAAATGGTTTGGCAGAACTGCATGTTCTAGTTTAAAGTACAAAACAGTTACTTGAGAAGTCTAAATGAGACAATAGTGATATTTTCCTGAATCTCTTGAATCTCAGAAATGTTCCTCATGATAAACATTTTGGTTCACCTGCTCAGAGACGTCTGTCAAGACAAACCAGAACCACATTATCAATCAGCATTCAATTGTTGGTTCCATGTGTCAAGAACAACAGGGTAGTGACAGCCAATCTGTTGAAGAAGCTCCTATTCCAGAAGTCCTACTATGATAAGGCCAGTAAACCACTCTATCCATTACGAGAGGTAGAAGTGGTAAGGATGCAAATGTCTAAAGGTTATGATCGAATTGGTGTCATGAAGAATATTGGTGCAGAGCTGAGAATGTACATTATAGAATCAGAGGAGCAATCTTTAGGTGGAATCAGAAGCATTTGAGACTGGTGTCTGAGCTTATACCACAACACATAGTCTGTGAGAAAGACTCTTTATCTCAGAGTGAGTTGCTCCGGTGTTCCAATTCCAGAGGATGTTCCAGAGGACATTCTTGTTCCTATGATGAATCCAGAAGTTCCTGATATGAGATGTGTGCCGCAGACTGTCCCTGGTTCTAAATTTGGTCCCAACTGTTATGCTACGTGTTATGGTTGAATCTCTAAACCTTGCAGTGGATATGAAGCAACTTGAACATGGACATTGTGTTTTGGTTCCAATGTACATAGTAATGCATGTCTAGCTCTGATATCGTTTTGCATTAAGGGCAATCTTTTTAAGAGGGAGGATGTAGATCAATATGTGTGTATATACCTTTAAAAATCTATCCAAGGGCTTGCACAACTGTATAAATACTGAGCACGTGCAAGCCTGGCTGCCATTTTGTAGTTAGGTGTTGACATGTAAGCATGTATATATGCAAGCTCTGTTTGTTAACTAGTTTGTTAGTATTTAATGAGGCTGCTATCCATCGGGATGTGTTTGCATGTATCAACGCATCTGAACTAAACCCCAAGCCTTCATCTTTTATGTGTTAAAGATGAACGAGTGACAATAACCAAACAGAATATTATACTGATTAAGTAGCAAAAAGTATTCTAAGAACTAAGCCAACACGGGAATGGATATATGAAATTCTGCTGATAGGGATGCCTGCAATTAGAGGTACAGAGAATAGGCAAGATGGGGCTGGAATTTACTGGAGAAAACTGGCAAAGGATCCAAGATATATGGAGCAAGTAATCAGACAGGGAAAGGTAATAGAATGGGAAGAGGCAAATAATACACTTAAACTGCAAACTAGAGATCACCTTCCCTATCAAGGATTGATATCAGAGTATAGACAAAGGCAAAGGAATAGGGGGATCCTAAGTGAAAGACCAGAGCTGGTAAAGTTTTTAGTGGAATCTAGAACAGAAGCTGCTGTTAAAAATGAATAATTAGTAGGTTATATAAAATATTGCATGACAAATATAGGAATTAATAAGAGGAGGTTAGAAAGGATTGGGAAGCGAGACTGGATAAGTAATTCACAAAGAAACAATGGGAGGCTATATGTATGGCTCTCAAATATGCAACAAAGTGTAAAAGATTTACAATTTTGCTAGAAATGTTTACATCAGTATTTTTATACCTCAACCAGACCCCAAAGAATTTTTCCTCAAGTAGACTGCAAATGTTGTAGGTGTGATGGGGAAGAAAGAGGTAATTGGGAATATATTTTTTGGTAGTGTAATGAGTTGGCAGATTTTAAATATTCCCTGCAGAGTACTCTGTCAAAAATTCTGGGTGAGCAAATTGGTGTAACCAATGAAATGATATTCTGAGCTGTGATACAGAATCACAATTGCCTACACATAGTAAGGAATTATTTTTAGACTAGCAAATCAGCCTAAGCAATCTCTTTCACTCTCTTTGGAAACCAGATTATGCAGGGAAAGCACATATGAAATATTTGAACAACATGCAAATTCTTCTCAGAGTACTTGGAAATGAGTTTTAAAACAAGGCCCTTGTGCTGAGAAGCTATGATATTAACTTATGTCCCACCATGTCTTTCATCTACCAGTGGGTGGTCCTTGACTTGACAAGGCCATGGAAAGACTTCTAGTTACCCAAGGCATGTGTGCAGAAAGGAGTTTTCTTCATAATCTGGGGAAAGGTAAAATCTTGGTACTTTATAAGACCACAAGTGAAATTAGCTGACATTCAATTTGCAGGTCATAGTTCAAAATCCTAAGCAACTCAGGGTTTTTCACACATAACATGAAAAGGGGTTACAATATACTTTGCAGACAACTGCAAACATCAGCAAAGTGTATTATCAGCAGTACAATTAACAATTTGCAAAAATGAAAGAATTTGTGGTCAGCACAGAAAAAAGAAACAGATAGCTAGAACTACCTATTAAATGAAAAAGACAAATATAATGAACAGCAAGATTTACCACAGAATCCAAAGGGATGCAGAGACCATATAAGGCAAAAGTGGCAAAAATAACTATAGAAAAAATACACATGAAATGTTAGGAACTGTGAAATGAAAGACGAGTGACGCTATATGCATCACTTTCTGAAACATTTATTTGTTTGTCTGTCTGCATGTCTTGTCTGTTTGACCAGTAATGTGTTGAATTAACTAATATATGGACCATTTTGTGCACAAATGAACTATCAACCAAAAGTAAGTGGTCTCATATTTTCAAATATTCAGTAATTGAATTTCAGCTGCACAAAGAACATTTGATAATAAAGACAATGCCTAAACTGAAGGCAGTTTCATACCACACAACTGTTATGACTTATGCAAAATCCTTTGATTTTTGCTCACTGATTTACCTTCCGTCTCATAATGTTAGGCCTATATAAACATTTACACATTATTAAATAACTGAACTAAACTGATACAGAGAATCAGTATCATTAATTATATGAACTCTGGTATTAAATAACTGAACTGATACAGAGATTCAATATCATTAATTATATTAACTCCAATACCAATTGTTTCTCTTTCAGAGACTTGGCTATGATTTTTTTTGGCCAGCACTATGTTTTTTTAATGCTGACAGGTTGAGTAGTATGTGCAGTTATGAGTTATGAGGCTAAGGCCTGCTGTGTAAGTGAACTGAAGTAGCAGGTGATCCTCCAATAATAAGGGATGCAGCCAGGTAAAATTAACTGACAAAGGGACTGCTATTTGCATAGGTAAGTCGCATTTCATATCACTGTAGCATTACCCATTACCTATAAAGTATATACACGTTGCTTGTTCACTTACAAGCTGTAATATTTTTTCTAAAGGTTAGAAGGTCTTGGGTATTTCCATGATGTGTGGGAATGATGTTTCACATCTGCATGATCTGACAACCTAAGCCTGCAGTGATGACCCACATGACAGGTATTCCTGAAGGTGTCTGGTACATCACCATCACTCCCTCTTACAAAGCAGAAATGTCGAAATTAGATGAATTCAAGCACTGTGTTTTAAAAAAGTCTGTTTTCTCCAAATTCAAAGAAGAAGGCAGAAAAGCAAACTCTTATTAGTTTTCCTGTTTGTTCATTTGTATTTTGTATACAGACCAAAGAGTTGCATTTTATATGGGTAATATAACTTCAGGGATGATTGTAGTAAGTAGCAGGTTTATGGGAACTGTGGTGAGTGACATTCCCCCATATAAAATAATAACTTCTGACAAGTATCCATTTGTGATTTCCCGATCTCAAAATTGTGCAATCAAGGAAAACTGTTAGTTATTTTTCAGGAGACCCCCCAGGGTCCAAAGAAGTCTATGTACTGGTATACAGCTAGTAACCTGGTTATGTTGGTCTAGCTGTTCTAAGCAGTTACAGCTAAGCTCAACATATGCTGTGTCACTTGTACACGCGTTTATATATTTATACCATACCTAGCCATATACCAAGCTGCACATGGACCTACCAGACTAAAGTCACCACATCAGGTTGCCAGGGTTGACTGCTTGCCAGGTGAGGTGTTTTATTTAACCATCATATAACTTAGTGTAGCAAACTGAACTGGTTCATTCTTTCTTCATAAGGTCTCCATGATGAAGCTTCTCACTGAATCATCAGCCAAACTGATCACTGGACAACCCAGCATAGTTTTATACTAGACTGTACACCCAGGTTGTGAATTCCAACTAACAAATTCTGGTCACCCATCTCTTTCTGGTACTAATTCATAAAGCATAAAGAACTCCCTGAATATCAACATTAATCTCACACTGCCAAAATCATATGCTTCTTTATGAACAACATGCTTTATATTTGCAAATCACCTCAGTTATAAATTCACTTGATAAGTAAAAATCTGACCTTCTTCAAGTTTTGCAGTAATAAAGTTAAAACAGCAAAATAAAAAAGGCAGGGCTGTGTGTGTGTGTGTGTGTGTGTGTGTGTGTGTGTGTGTGTGTGTGTGTGTGTGTGTGTGTGTGTGTGTGTGTGTATGAGGTACTGTGGAATACAGTTAGTGTTGTCATCTCACAATGCTTGGTTCTCCAGTTTGATTCTTGGCTGGGGTGTTCTCTGTGCAAACTTTAAATGTCCTCCCAGTGTCTACCCTAGTTTCACAAAGTGCTTACAGTTTCATTCCATATTTCAAAGATATGCAGTATTTGACCTGGTGACCCTCCAGACTCTCTGTAGTTGTACATGCCAGGAGTGAGTGAATGTGTGTATATATCTTCAAGTTGGATGGTGCTTTATCCAATATTAGTTTCTTTGTCTTGCCCACAATAGTGCCTAAATAGACTCCAGGTTGGCTCATCCATGACCCTGAATTGGGTCAAGCGGGTAAACAAAGAACTATACATACCACTCACACATGTACAGACACATACTGAGGACACGTTGACCCCTTGGCAGTCTATGTACTTCTCTGCCTAGTGGATAAACTCCAGATTCTAAGGTACCAAAAATGTAATTAGTCCTACCCCAACAACACAAACATATGCACACACAGACAGTCATACACACACACACACACACACACACACACACACACACACACACACACACACACACACACACACACACACACAGACATACACACAGACACACACACACACACACACACACACACACACACACACACACACACACACACACACACACACACACACACACACACACGCACACACACACGCACACACACACACACACACACGAGCATGTGAGCATGTACACACTTACATACTTGCAGACACATATACACACACACATACACAGACTTATAAACTGCTTTACATATGCCTATGCATTCTTGAATTCACTCAGCATTCTCAGTGCATAAACTTCCATGAAAGCTGCTCCTATACTTGTTCTTTGAAACAAATACTTCCTATATTAGCCCTGCACCATTTTCATTCTGCCTGACAGACACAGCCCTTGTGGGATCTTGATTTCTAGGGTAAATACTTGTTGCCATGTCACCCACCCTACTTGCAGATGCATTTCTGACTTCCCCAATTTTACATTTCTGGCTTCAGTTGGCTTCCCATAAATATTTGTCTTCTTTAGTATTTCAGCAAGACTCAAAAGATTTGTTACCAAACAAGTAAGTACAGTACAAAAAAAGTCCGGATTCTGCTGCAGGTATAGCTCTCACAGGTTTATAGGGTCATAGGTGTATACTAGGCTAATGACCAAAAGGGCCTTTTTAAGCCTTGACATGCATCCCAAATCTCTGACAAGTTCTGGTACCCTTGATAAGTGTAAGCAGGGACATTGGAGGTAAAACATTTACAAGAAAGGACCTGGGAAATGAACAATTTACAGGCTGCCTGTGTCCATCAGAGACACAGGTACCAAGCCATGGATGAACTTCCTGTTCCCTGTCCAGTTGTTCAAGTTACACTCAAATTGGGTTAGGGAGGAAGTCTGCTTTACATGGATGGGGAGCCTGTTCCACAGAAGGGGTAGTCTCTGGGAAACATACCTGTCTCTCCATCAGGTCCTATTAGTAATCACAGGCAAGGATTAAGTCTTTAGAATAGGTAATTTTGGTGCTGTTTGTTTTGTGGATATGCAGGAGGTCCATCAGAGTTGGGCCTGACAATGTCTTGTATGCCAAGCATAGGTTTCTCCTCAACAGCCTGTAGGAGACAGAATACAGAGATAAAGCCTTGAGGTGGTCTGCATAGGGCATATTACTTATGCCCTGTATTCTTTTAGTGAGAAACCTCTGTGGATGTTCCAGTTGTTGGATATGCCTGATTAGTTACATACCAAAGAGAGCATTTTACTCAATGATAGGTCTGATGAATGCTGAATACAGTGAAACAATGACTTCATTGGACCTAAATGTCATACCTTTGTTTATAGGTTACACAACATAGAATGATTTCCTCACTACTGGAGACAAGTGATGGTCAAAGGCTAGATTACTGTCTGTTTGTGTCCCCAAGGCCCTGTCTACTTGGTCATCTCTTAGGGGTATGTTGTCAATATGATAGTTACCTGGGATGGATGGCCTTCTAAAGGATACTATCATGCATTTCCTGGCATTTTGTCTTAGTCCATGGCTCTGGCACAAGTTGTTTGTCTGTGTCAGCCCTTCCTGTAGAACATTTGCATCGATGGGCAATTCAATGACAGCTCCTAATTTGCAATCATCTGCAGATTTAGTTAGCCAGAGGCCACTGACATTGGTCTTGACTTTAGAGAAGCAAATGTCAAAAAGGAGCAGTCCCAGGACCAATACCTGAGGAATGTCCACTTGTGGCTGGCCGATTTGTAGAGATGGGACACCCCAGTTCCAAATATAACTTCCTGTGTCCTGTCAGTGAGTCATCTGGCTATCCACTGGTTTGAATAAGGGTTTGTACCTAACCTCTTAAATTTGTCATTGATGCCCAAGTGAGGGATTGTGTCAGATGCCTTAGCCAGGTCAGGTTTAGGCACTGTAACCATTTTGCCCTCATCCACAGCTTTGGTGACCTTCTCAAAGAAGCCCACCAGGTTGAGTAGGCATGACCTGCCCTTGATGAAATCAAATTGTGTTGGGTCCAGTGGCTGGAGTTTTCATGTGTCATTACATATAATTTCCATGATAATTCTTTCCATGGCTTTGCATATGAGACTAATGAAACTTATGGGTCTGTAGTTTCCAGGTTCTGCAGATGGCCCACATTTGTGCAGAAGGATGACTGTTGCTGTTCTCCATTCATAAAGCACAAAGCCTGTTTGAAGGCTACAGTTAAATAGCAATTCTAGAGATGCTGATAGATTGTATCTCATGCTACTTAGAAGGCATCCTGGGATATTGTCTGGCCCCATTGATGCAGCATTCTTGGCCTTAGTGAGGACTTGTTCCCTAGTGATAGGAGGGGAAATTATATTTGATGGTATTTGCTGAGGGATGGTTGATGGGGAGAGAAGGGTACATTTGGAGCTGAATTTGTCAGACAATGTTTGCTATATCTTTTGGCTTGGTATAGGTGGCTCCATTTACAATGAGCTCTGCACAGAACTGTTTATTTTCTTTGAGGTTGCAGACAGCTAAAGAATGCCTTGTGGTTGTCCTTGGCTTGGAAGGCCAGATTTACCTCAACTTTGGATTTGGTAGACTTTACGTGTCCTCTGAGTTGTCTATTTAGTTGATGAGAGTGGTTTTATCCTGCTGGGTGCTGCACCTCCTAATTATTGCCATGATTTTCTTCCTTCTTTTATACAGTGTAATGATGTGATTCCACCAGGGTGGCTTATTTTTTGAGTTAGTTATGTAGTTGTTCCTAGTGGGTGCAGCTGCCTCTATACAACTATTAACATGCTTGTATAGGGTTTCTGTGAACAGTTCCATGTAGGCAGCAGTGTTCTCTGGGTTTATGGGGGCTTGAAAGTTTGCCAGGTAATCACTTAATAGTAGGAAGTTAGCCTTTGAGAAGTTTCTGAATATGGCAGAGTTAGCTGGAGTTCCAGGTTTTATTTTAACTTCAGAGGAAGCCATTTTGTGGACTGACCTTACCAGAGAAACCATTACACTAGGAGGTGTGCAGCACTCTCCCATAATAGTGAGGACCAGATCCAGTATGGTTGCACCCCTTGTTGTAGTACTGACAATCTGGTCCAAGGAGTTTGTGTTTACAAAATCAAGGAATCTCTGTGCCTGTACATTTGGTGTCATATATGATTCCCAGTGGAATAATTAAAGTCACCCATGAATATGGTATTGGTGAGTGTTTCCAATATGTTTAAATACGTGGTATGGGCTTCCTGGGTCATAGAGGGGGACTTATAGCTTGCTCAGAAGTGGTATTGGATTTTTTCCTATGGTGATTTAAATGTGGAAAAGTTCAAATGCATTGTCCTGTTTGACTAGCCTTGATATATATTTATTTTTGATGTAAATCAAGACACCTCCACCTTTAGTTCCTGTCTATGTTGTAGTTGGTTTAAGTGTGTGGAAGGCATTATAACATTGCATCGTCTGTGTTCTCCATGACTTTAAAACATGTCTCAGTGATAGCACAGACATCAGCATTCTCTAGGGTAAAGAGAGCTTCTAAGGAGTGGAGTTTTTGTTTACACTCCTAGCATTGAGCAGTAACATATTTAGATTTTCTTGGTTTTGATTTGCTATGTTGGAAGTACTGTCACTGCCTAAAAAAAGGCACCATGGGGGAGAACACAGAACAATATTTTAGCTAATATTCGAAAACCTAGAGGGGAAGATGTGCAGACCATCCCTGCCTAAGCAACATGGTCTGTTGACCATCTCCTTCCAAACTGACAAATATTGTGCCCCCTTAGAATGACACCAGAAAGTAAACCAATTATCTTTTGTTCATATTGTGGCATCATCTTTGGAGAAGGGAAAATGCTGCTCTGTGCTAGGCTCATACCAGCCGGGGGCACATATTCAAAGAGCTCCATGATGTCTCTCTTCATATATAATATTTTTATCTTTTATACTTTTGTATCACTTGTATATTAACTGTATTATGCATCTTGGAGCTTTTCTCCCCAGGCCTCCACTGAAAATGGGTCATTTCAGCCCAGCGGACTTCCTCGGTAATCAAACTGGAAATACATAAATAAATAAATAAATAAATATAGTCTAGGGAGGCACATCTCGCCTCATTTACGCCAACATGGGCTATGACTAAATCATAAAGGTACTTGTGGTCCATGTGCATTACATGGTGGATTCTGACTCCTGATAAGCAACTGACCCTGACTTTCACTTTACTCAGCCTAGTGAGAGGGACATCAGTATGTCTCACAACAGTGTCTCCAATGACTAGAATGTTGAATTCTGTAGTGGCTTGCCATATGGGCTTAGAAGTAGAGGCTCCATGAGATGTAGCTGTATGTGTTGATGTGTGTGTTTGTTATGTGTACTTCATCTAGGAGTCTTTGGAGTTTAAGAAGGTTACATTTAAGTGCCTCAGCATATGTGGGTCTATATGCCTGCTTTGAACTGTGTGTGATGAGCACAGCATGTGTACTACTGATAACCTTGTTGACATTAGGAGTGCTTTTATGTGAGAACTTTGCCTCCAGTGACATTGGGTAAATACAACTCTCACATACCATGTCAGTTTGTTTGAGAATTAAATGGTTGTCAGTAAACATGAGGCAATTTCTAGACTGCCTCAGGATGCTCATATCCACCAAGCTGGTAACAGACATACTGGTAAAGTTCTTATCCATTGCAACAGACCCTTTTTTATTGATTAGACAGTTGGAGTGAAAATATAAATTATTGATAGGAGTATTCAATTTGCAATTCTTAAAGCAGTGCTTGTCAATGCAAACTAGTTCTCCTGTGTGCAAGTAGGTACTGGTGAAATTTCAATGGTGCTTCTACAAGAAAGATTTCAACTCAAGGTGTCTGTGGCTATGCAGAGCACAGCCAAATGCTTGAGGAGAAACTAATGAGTAGAGCCAGATGATTTATGGATAAAGTATTTAGGCAGATGTTCTGAAGTTAGAAGCAACTCAAGCAGTACTTACTTAAAAGAAAGAACTAGCTTGTCAATGATCATGAAATGAGGGCACTCACCTGAAAGACTACTGCCTGAATACTATGGTGCTGATCTCGCCACAGCTTCACTCTGCTGGGATACAATTCTCCTTTGTTTCTTCTCTCACCAGAAGCAAAACAGTAGCACCAATCCCAAGATGAGAAACAGGCCACAGCCCATTTTGTGATCCACAGTCTTGTCCCAGATGGTGTAAGGATCTATAGGCTTGTTGTAGCCTTGAATTGCAACCAGACACTCACTTCCCAACCATAAACAGTCAGGAATCTATGCACTCTGCTCCTTCTCTCACCAGGAGCAAAATATAAGGACACATTCCAAACTGGCACCTATGAAGCAGTTATTAGGCTTTCCGGTGATCACCAGTCCCCAGAAAGAAATGTTCCTATACTCCTTCTCCCAGCAGGAGTAAAACAGATGCACTAGTCCCAAGATGACTGCCGAGAGACAGACAGAGTGTGAGCTCACAGGTAATTGGTGGTCTTGGAGCAGATGTTGCAGATTTTAAAGGTAAGATGAAAAATGGGTTAATATCCTAAGAACTGCAGTGTGCACTAAGCAGTTTGATATGAAAAAAGAGTAACTTTAGCTTTAGCTAAGTGGAGACCCACTAATTTTAAAAGAGCAAGATAGATGAGAAGGGGTTGGTACTTTATATTCTCGTTCTATGGAATACAGTGGGACGGTCAATACATTTATATAGTTGAAGGGAAGTGATTTCACAAAATGATTATTTTTTGCTTACTCACAATAGCCAATGAAAGTGGGCAGGGGAATGAGATATGTTGTCAAATTAACATAACAGGCAGGTAACTAGCAAGACAGTTGAGTTTAAAAAACACAGCAGCACCAGACTGGGAGGGTAGTAAAACACTTAACTTCTGCATGACTCACAAGAGACACATCTGTGGTCTCTTTCCTAGATTAAGTATGCAATTAAAGATGAATACAAGTAAAACACAGAGTAAAGAAAATGAATCACAATATACAAAACAGAAGAAAGCAATAAATCAACACAAAATACAAAAAAGCAAAAACAAATTAACCTTTCCCTCACAACAAGTTGTGTCAGAGTCTGGGTGAGCTTTTCTAGTAAGTCCTCTTAATACATTAAATCTTGGAAAATATTAAAATAATGGTGGGACAAAGACCCAAAAATTTTAAATATTGTTCTTACAATCTTAAAAAGTTGCTAGAATAACAGGATTTGTAATAGCATGAATTTTCTGAAGGATAAGGAATATAAGGATCAAATGCATATTATTATTATTATTATTATTATTATTATTATTATTATTATTATTATTATTATTATTATTATTATTATTAAATATAATTATCATTACCAAACTCTACACTCTCTGTTTTGTTCTCATTAATGCTATTTATGTAACATTGTTTGCTCTTCTGTGCAGCTTTTCTCCCTGGGCCTCCATTGAAAAATGGCTCTAGCTCAGTCGGACTTTACCTTTCAACAAATGTCAAATAAATAAATATAATAAATTTAGTGAATTCAGTCCTCAGTTATTTGCAAGAAAACAAATTTTATGAGAAATAGACCAAAATTATGAGGCAGAAATCTGAACATTTTGTGAAAATCTGGACAGGTGAGAGGTATGGTTGCAGGAATGATCTGTTGTGGAAATCTAGCATGCTTGCATTATTTTGCTAATTTTTCTATATTATCTTCCCACAGTCCCTTGAAAAAGAAGCACATTAGTGAACAGCTGTAGTTGGCTTCCATTACCATTCTAAATGGTGCTGTTTTTCTGGACATTAAACCTACAATTTGCTTCCAAAACTAAGCTGAATGCTCTGTTTATCAAAAGGGAAAACAACAGTCTTGCGTTAACAAAAAATCAGCTGATTGCACGTCAGTTCTTTTTTCTGTGCAGGATGGCTGTCCAGTGAGATAGGTGAATTTTCCCTTTCCCCAGTGTAGTGCAATCTCAGAATATAATCAGCAGTGAGGTGAGGGGACCAGCCCCCCACATGTGGATGCAAGAGGGACTTGAATCCCTGCAAAAACACAGATGTTTACTTTTGTTTTTGGTTTGATAATTTGCTGATCAAGCAGATATGCATGATCAGTTTGCTTTAAATAATTTGCCTTTTTGACAAAGTAACATGTACACATAGGCAGATAGAGGTGTAGGTACAGCTATAGATATATTAGAGCTATTACATTTATGGCTTAGGTGATAAATCCTTTTTTCAAAGTGGGTGAACAAAAGCAGCAACTATCCCCCTTCGACATATACGCACAAGGGCATGTTATTACTTTATTCCAGAACCAAACACAACTGTCTAGAACTCATTGAAAACAAGATTATTATAATAACTGCATAGAAAACACTCTACAAAGTGAAACAAAGAAAGAGGAAATCAGTTTCAAATCTTCTTCTTCTTTCGGCTGCTGCCGTTAGGGGTCGCCACAACAGATCAACTGTTTCCATTTCTTCCTGTCCTCTGCATCTTGCTCTGTCACACCAACCACATGCATGTCCTCTCTCACAACATCCATAAACCTTATCTTAGGCCTTCCTCTTTTCCTGTTATCTGGCAGCTTCATCCTTAGCATCTTTTTCCCAATATACTCTGCATCCCTCCTCAGCACATGTCCAAACCAACGTAATCTTGCCTCTCTGGCTTTGTCTCCAAACCTTCCAACCTGGGCTATCCCTCTAATATACTTATTCCTAATCCTGTCCATCCTTGTCACACCTAGTGCAAATCTTAACATTTCAATTCTGCCACGTCAAGCTCTGACTCCTGCCTTTTTGTCAATGCCACTGTCTCCAATCCATATAACATAGCTGGTCTCATTACCCTCTTGAAGACCTTCCCTTTCACTCTTACTGGTACTCGTCTGTCACAAATCACTCCTGACACTCTTCTCCACCCACTCCATCCTGCCTGTGCTCTCTTCTTCACCTCTCTTCCACACTCACCATTACTCTGAACTGTTCATCCCAATTATTTAAAGTAATCCACCTTCGCCACATCTACTCCCTGCATCCTCACCATTCCTCTATCCTCCCTCTCATTCACACACATATATTCTGTCTTAGTCCTGCTGACCTTCATTCCTCTTCTTTCTAGAGCATATCTCCACCTCTCCAGGGTCTCCTCCACCTGTTCCCTACTCTCACTACAGATCACAATGTCATCTGCAAACATCATAGTCTACGGAGACTCCTGTCTGATCTCGTCTGTCAACCTGTCCATCACCATTGCAAATAAGAAAGGGCTCAGAGCTGATCCTTGATGTAATCCCACCTCCACCTTAAACGCATCCATCACTCCCACCGCAGATCTCACCGCTATCACACTACCCTTGTACATATCCTGTACCACTCTTATATACTTCTCTGACACTTCCAACTTCCTCATACAATACCACAATTCCTCTCTAGGTACCCTGTCATATGCTTTCTCTAAATCCACAAAGACACAATGCAACTCCTTCTGACCTTCTCTGTACTTTTCCATCAACACTCTCAGAGCAAACATCGCATCTGTAGTGCTCTTTCCTGGCATGAAACCATACTGCTGATCACTAATCAACACCTCCCTTCTTAACCTAGCTTCCACTACTCTTTCCCATAACTTCATGCTGTGACTGATCATTTTAATCCCTCTGTAGTTACTGCAGCTCTGCACATCACCCTTATTCTTAAAAATCGGTACCAAAACACTTTTTCTCCATTTCTCAGGCATCCTCTCACTTTCCAAGATTTCATTAAACAATCTAGTTAAAAACTCCACTGCCATTTAACCTAAGCACCCCCATGCTTCCACAGGTATGTCATTTGGACCAACAGCCTTTCCGTTCTTCATCTTCTTCATAGCTATCCTTACTTACTCCTTGCTAATCCACTGCACTTCATGATTCACTATCCGCACATCATCCAACCTTCTCTCCCTCTCATTCTCTTCATTCATCAGCCCCAGAAAGTACTCTTTCCATCTGCTCAACATACTCTCCTCGCTTGTGAGTATGTTTCCCTCATTATCCTTTATCACCTTTACCTGCTGCGCATCTTTACTAGCTCGGTCCCTCTGTCTAGCCAATCGGTACAGGTCCTTTTCTTCCTCCTTAGTGTCCAACCTTTTATACAACTCTTCATATGCCTTATCCTTAGCCTTCGCCACCTCTCTCTTTGCCATGCACCTCATCTCCTTATACTCGTCTACTTTCTTCATCTCCCTGACAATCCCACTTCTTCTTCGCCAACCTCTTTCTCTCTATAATCTCCTGTACTTCTTCATTCCACTACCAGGTCTCCTTGTCCTCCTTCCTCTTTCCAGATGTCACACCAAGCACCTTTCTAGCCATCTCTCTTACTACCTCTGCTATAGTTACCCAGCTATTCGGTAACTCTTCACTGCCACCCAGTGCTTGTATTAACTCTTCCCTGAACATCACCTCACAATTACCCTTTTTCAATTTCCACCATTTGATCCTTGGTGCTGCCTTCACACTCATCCTCCTCTTCTTGATCACCAATGTCATCCTACAAACCACCATCCTATGCTGCCTAACTACACTTTCCCCTGCCACCACTTTACAGTCTCCAATCTCCTTCAGACTGGCCCTTCTACATAAGATATAATCCACCTGTGTGCATCTTCCTCCACTCTTGTATGTCACCCTATGCTCCTCCCTCTTCTTAAAATACGTATTCACCACAGCCATGTCCATCCTTTTCGCAAAATCCACTACCATCTGACCTTCTGCATTCCTTTGCTTAACACCATACCTACCCATCACTTCCTCATCCCCTCTGTTCCCTTCACCAACATGTCCATTGAAATCTGCTCCAATCACCAGTCTCTCACCCTAGGGTACAGTCATCACCACTTCATCCAACTCACTCCAAAATTTTTCTTTCTCATACATCGCACACCCAAGTTGTGGAGCATATGCACTAACAGCATTCATCATTACACCATCAATTTCCAGCTTCATAAACATCACTCTATCCGACACTCTTTTCACCTCCAAAACACTCTTAGCATACTGTTCCTTCAGGATAATGCCTACGCCATTTCTCCTCCCATCCACAGCATGATAAACAATTTGAAACCACCTCCGATACACCTAGCCTTGCTCCCCTTCCATCTGGTCTCTTGCACACACAATATACCAACCTTCCTTCTGTCCATCATACTGGCTAGTTCTCTCCCTATACCAGTCATACTGCCAACATTCAAAGTTCCGACCCTCACTATCACAGTCCTAGCCTTTACCTGCCTTCGGGCATGCCTTCCCCATCTTCTCCTCTTTTGGCCAACAGCAGCCCAATTTTCGCCAGCACCCTGTTGGCCAACATACTGGTGGCAGTCGTTGTTAACCCGGGCCTCGACCGATCCAGTATGTATATCTGTACTGTTGTCTGCATGTATGATTTGGCAAAACTTTACGCCAGATGCCCTTCCTGACACAACCCTCAAGGTTTATTCATTATAGAATGGGAAATGTGATTACCCAACCCTTCATATAAAGAGTTTAAAAATGATCCAGCCTTTTAAGAAAACAACCTGAAAAAAAATAGATTATGTACAAATAAGCCAATATATCTAATAAGGAATATAAGTATATTAGAAGTAAGTTATTTGTAGCAAGACAATAAATAATGTAAAAAGTACTAATCTTGAAGGTTTATAAGGAAGAAGAATATATTCACTTAACAACAATAAATCCAGACATAGGTGTAAGTTACCGTCAGGTTATGACAAATATAGAAGCCATGGTAAAACATGCCTGTAAAACTTATAGATAACAGCTATAGCCTGATAATAAGAAGCTAACAGTTAAAGCTATAATAAAAATCAGGTTGTGGTGCCATCTAGTGTCTGAAATGAAGATTGGCATGCTACTACCACTTGACACTTTGTAACTGCAAAATTTATGTACCAGAAAGGAAAAACGTTAAATGTAATCATTTAGACCTAGGGAATTTAAATAGAGCCATCATGGACCATGACATTCAGGTTAGTCATTCCTAATTTATAAAAAACACATAGATCATAATTGATGCATGCAGTGCTATGTGAGGGTTACGCTGTACAGTGCATGGACTACTGTCATTGTTCAGCATATAGCCCCTCTTATTCAATATTTTTTTTCAGAACAGGTACTCATATTATTGCTAATAAAAGTCATGCTTGAATGCTCACTCACACCAGTTCAGTGCTGCCATAATGCATTATATAAAGAATAATCATATTTTTAACTGTTTTGCACAAGAAATTTTGCTTAAGTATTCTTAAGACTGTACTTAATTAAGTATGCAGATACTCACTCATAAAATAGTAAAAGGTGTCATTTCAGTATTTGAGTGTCCTGAATTTGCTTTGCATTTTACATGAGTTCATACCTTGTATTTGAATGGAAAATGTATCACATTTTGTTCTTTATTAAGCAATGTGTACTCAGTTTTTACCACTAGATATCAGAAATGATTACTGTTCTGTCATAAGGTACTGCACATCAGATTATTTCATTGTCTCATACACAAGTTGTGTCCTGAGAGACATAAATCATCATTTGTGCAGTGCTGGGGGTAAGAAGGCAACAGTGCTATTTTACATGGCAGGATACTCGTGTAAGCTTTTTTTATTTTTAAGTAGTGTTTATCTTAATAGTGTATAATATTTATTTTATATTTATGGGTACTTGTCAGCTGTAACTTTGCTGAATTATCAGAGTAATTTGAATGTTATAATATACACCTATCTTTCTAGTTTTTCCTTTAATTGTAAGAAGTAATGCTTTTGAAATGAAATGCATACAGATGAAATGTTTTAGTACTGGTTATATTGTGCACTCGTGTATTCTGCAGTAATTTTTTTCTTTTTTTTCTTACTAACCCATTGCCTTTCAAGTTAAACATTGCCATCTCTGTGTAGAAGACAAATTGTAAGTACTGAAATGTCTAGTCTGTGTTACAGTAGTTTAAGGTGACATGCATCATACATAACAACTCCTAAAGGTAAGGGCAGGTGAAGGTGCATGCGATCCTGAGCAGGGGCTGTCATGTGGGCTGAATGGTAACTTGCTGCAATGGAATGGCCTAACGAATGTAGCTGATCCTACAGACACTGATCTCATAGTGCTGCAGGGCTGGGGCCTTGAATGAGAGGTTCTGCTACATGTGATGCGTCCTGCATGCATTCTGTTTGGCTGTGCACTGAGGTTTAACAATGTCACAGCACATTTGCTGCTGGGCAGCCAATGCTTTTACATGTTTCCTAAGGTAGCTGTGACATATGCTTGCACCATGTATCCCTTTGTAAAGGTGTCACTGTGGACACTTGTACTCTGAATTTCTGCCAACATCCAGAAGGTGTTCCTGTGGGTTTGGAGATATTGGTATACAGTAGCATGTTTTTTTTTTCCTGTACAACCTGCAGTGTAATGTCCATGTACTTGACTTTATGATCCAGTGTCACTTCCTGTGGAGTTCCTAATATATTGCAGACCATGACATCTGGCCATTAAACTTGGTGAATGTGTGCCACATTCCTCAGGCTTTCTTATACATATAAGTAAGTTATCATCATCATCTTCATCATCAGTCATTTTGCTGCTGATATCCCCTATATTTATCAGTATGGTGGAACTGTTTTTATTGCTGCTGACACTGAAAATAATTAATTGAATAAATTACTTCTCAGATAGTGGATTGCACTGGAGTGTGCTGTGTAATGAGATGTGGAAGACACTTACATGCACACTCTGTTCAATGTTATTATGTACAGAAGTGGAGGGTTCAAGGGTTCACCTATTAATAGTCATTGTCAGGTGTTACATGTATTGATTTCCATTCAACATTCTTTTTTCCTTGTAATTATATTGCTATTTACAAACCAAATTTTCTGAGCAGATGTCTGTTGATGCTGCATAATGAAAGCCCATAGGGGAAACTCAAGTGAAATGTGCACAGAATTAAGCACATATATTAATCAAGAGCAAAAATAGCTTCAGCGCTTTGCTGTATATTAACAGTAATCATGTCAGAGCTATTGTAAAACACACATCTGATGCAGCTGAGCAAGCATCCTTTATGTGTTCTCTATGCAGCAGAAGAAGAGATTTCCAATAATAAAGCCCAAGAGTACGGGACATTAAAGAGGATAACTGAGCTGCTGGTGAGTATGCAAAAAATCAATTTAAATCAAAAAACTATCAGGTAATAAACTCTTTTTTTTTCCAAAATGTATTTTTGTAAGTATAAATGAAAAAGTAATTTGTATACAAAGATAATCAAAAATACATTAAAAGCAAAATAAAACTGTTACGTAAAGTTTTTTTCTAAGTTTCACTTATTTTGTAAGTACAAATGCAGAACTAATTCATACATAAAGATAATAAAAGAAATAAAATGCTTTCAGTAAACAGTTGCAGCGCTATGTTCCATCAATATATGTTATTGGTATAAGTGGAATGGAAATATAAAAATCACTGCAAATTGGTAGCAATATACTGATTGTTCTCATGTTTCCAGAACCATTTGCCATACTCTTGTTTTATTTGAATAAAGTTTTAATAATAAAAAATACTGTTAATAAAGACTGCACTGCTGCATTACATTGAGTAAATGTATTGTCTCCATTTCTTGCATGACTCTCTGCCCTGCCTACATCTTTTTTTTCTCATTTTAATTATACATTCCTTTATTCTCCTTTATTTTCTTTCTCTCGCATTTACGTTCATTTTTCTACAGGTCTGAAATCCTTAGGAGCAGCTGAATTGCTTTCCCCTAGGTCAAAGAGCATTCACCCTCTGCCCATCCAGGGACATCCTCACAGGGTTGTGACTGTAGCACTGGTCCTGTAAACACCCTGTCACATGGTAGCCTTTAAGCCTCACATGCCATGGGCTTCAGAATTGGTTGAGAAAGTGATGGAGCAGGTAGTGGAGAGACATCTTTAGCCAATCCAGGATGCACTTCAGAAGGTTCTAGACTTACTTCCTAGGTCAGTGCCATCCATTGCACCATGAGAGATATCTGCTGCCTCTACATCAGGGTCACCCCTGCAACACCATCTGGCAGTAGAAATGTTTGCGGTCCTGTGGACTAGGGGTTCCTTTGGAGCTCCACTCGTCTTCACTACCATCCTTCCCTAATTCTCTCGCCTATGTCTTCTAACGTATTTCCTACCCAAACTGCCCTCTTATTTATAAATAAAAAATTGAACAATAGTGGGGGTCTATCCCCCACCAAAAAGATAGTATCCCTCTTCTCTCACCTGCACCAGCACAATCCTCTTGATGTGTTCCTTCTATATTTCTGTCTTTGTTATGTCACCTCTTTCTTAGTCTTTCCTAACTTCCCCTTTCACCTCTATAAAGAAACCAATAGGGCGTCCAAATACTGATACCCCTATGTAAATGATTTACACATAGTAGTCTATGGACTCTTGCAAGCCTAGGCAATAAACAGAGGTTAGAATCAATCCCTGTACTTTGTATCACTGATGTAAAGACTTTAACCGTTTTACCAATACAACTTCATGCAAGCTCTTTATATTCTTTGAACTTCATAATAAAAGCTGTGCAGTGTTCTGTTTGCCTTAAATAATTCAAATGTGCCTATGCAAGCCCACGTTCATTCATTCATAATACCCAAAATCTTCAGTAATTGAATGAGCACTTTTGTTTTCACATAGTACTTAAGGATTAAGGATTAACTTCAGGTATTTTACACATTTCATGCAAGTATGAATTTTTTAACAAACTGCTTTCACATTTACATATTCAGTATGAATAACTTACAGTTACTCAATTTGCATAAAGACATAGCTGCACCTATTTGCAAATAACTGTTACACGAGTGCAAACCTCAGGACTATATCTTAATTTTCAGCATAAACTTTCCAAATTGTGAACTATATGAAATGTATGAGTTGCAGTGGAAGATACAAAATGTAAACTTGTATTTAACAATGAGCTTTTGTAGTCTTAAGCAGACATTCAAAACTATATAATCAAATTAACAGCCTCCACATTTCAACAGATTTTGTTGCATTTATTATTTGTAAAAAGACTATCACCATGTTCACAATTTTCTAACTTTACTAAAATCAATCTATACATCACTTATACTATGAACATCAGTTGTTATTCATATTGCTAATCTCAGCTATAAACAGTAGGAGACCCAGTGAGCATTTTAACTATCCAAACCGTCTTAACTATAGGGAGAACACATTGCTATAGTCTGCATAGACAAATAAAATGTTTAAAAAATATGTGCTGTCCAAAAAGTTAGTGCTTTTGCACCTACTAAGATATTTACTTTTATATTTCACACAGAGCATACTACCACACTTCCCATGCTTACATCCAAATTGTAAAAAAAATATAAAACTATGTTAAAACAATGTAGAATTATTCAATATAGTTCAGAAAAAAACTGTATACAGTAAAATAACACCCAAATATATATATAAGATATATATATATATATATATATAAATATATGTACACACACACACACACACATATATATATATAGATATATATATATATATATATATGTGTGTGTGTGTGTGTGTGTGTGTGTGTACCTATATATATATATATATATATATATATATATATATATATATATAGATATGTAAATGTATATAAAACCTTTCCTATTCACTTTAAGACAATAGTGCAAAATGGTGAAGTACTAACTAAACAAGTATAGTACAAAAACTAGTAACAATTATAAAAACTGTTTAAAGACAAAAAAGCAGGCTTCATTGACACAAAAACACTGTTTTATTGACGGTGCAGGTAAGCACTTCAGTCGGTTATAATAATCCAACTTCTTCAGATAAAGAAATTCAACACACCCCAGCCTTATATACTATCCGTTAAATTACACTAATCAATTAAACCTCTTAATTAAAACTAATTATGAAATCGTATTCATTACACTAAGAAGTTAATACAAACTGTATACTCATCCGTTGTGATATCATAAAATTAAATTAAAAACAATACCATGAGTACGAAAAATATATAAATTTAACATTTAAAACCTTCAAATATTTAAAAATTCAAAACAAACATCACAAAACTCATATTAGCTATCTAGCATTCTAACTGTAACAGAAGATGAAAATTACAACAGCCTTGGGCAAGATTAATCATAAACAGTCCTAAACCTATATGAAAAAACACTAAATGATAGACTCAGGTCACATTTTAAAATCTTATACACATCAAATAATATACCAGACCATGCATCATATAGATAAATAAATATATAGATACACTCAAGTAAACAAGTCCCTATCTAACATGTGCCTTTAATCTAAGCAAACATTTGATAGATAAAAAATCATTGAGACTTGGAAAAATATATGCTGAGGTACGGATTTGCCACATTAACTCACACTCCTCGAGTCTCAATTCCCATGGTCCCCCTCTCATGTCTTGTTCCACTTGCTGTAACACTATAAACTTAAATTGATGCGAAGGGTATTCTAAAACATGTCTAGCTAATGCATTAGTGGTGATGCTCTTATTGATACTATAACTTGTTTGTGTCTTTCGGCTTTTCCCGGTTAGGGGTCGCCACAGCGGAACTCCAGTCCACTAATGATTGGCAGTTGATTTTTACGTACCTGATTGCCAGGCCTGATGCACAACCTTCAACGAAGGTACGCCCATTCACACATGTCTCCACGCAGAAGACGCTCTAGCTAAGAATCAAACTGGACAGCGTCTTATTGTGAGGCAACAACGCTACCCCAGCACCACCACCGCGTCTTATTGATACTATAACAATGCTCATATATTCTTTGCTTGATTTTTCTCTCAGTTTTTCTGATATAGTAAACTTCGCATTGTTCACAAAGAGCACCATATACTACACCCTGAGAATCACAATTAAATTTACCTTGTATAGAATAAACTTTATCTCTAATTTGTAATTTATCAACTGTTTTAATGTATTTACACTGGGGACATCTACTACATTTCATCATCCCAGTGCCTTGTTTAGTCAATTTCCTCTTTTCTCAACCAGGCATTTAAGACTTGCACCTCTTTTATATGTCATTAGAGGTGCCTGGCCTAATTTTTTATTAAGGCTATTGTCTTCATTAATGAAAGTCCAATTTTTAATTATAATATGTCTAATATTTTTTGAGTCCAGGGAATATGTAGTAAGGAATCTTGCTTCTATTCCCGCATTTACCTCAGCAGTCCTAACCGGAATTGATTCATTCCACAACTCATGTTCCAATTCATATCCCTTCCGTACAATAGGATGAAAATAACCTATTAACCTTTTGTTATTTACTTCTTCAAATATTAGGTCAAGGAAACCTAACGGGTATCCCCTTTTCAAAAACATGGGCTTTAATAGGGCACACTCAGTCAAGAAGTCATGATAACTAGACACCATCCAAGCTGCCCTTACTGCCTGACCTTTGACTACAGCCCTTTTCTGATGGTACGGATGGCTACTTTTGAAATGAAGAAATGCATATGAGTAAGTAGGCTTTCTGAAAATAGGGGTCTTATATCTACCATTTAAACTATCCTTCATCAAATAAACATACAGAAAGCTTATTTCTTTTGTACCCACCTGGAATGTGAATTCCAGAAAACTGGTTAAAGATGAAATAGCTGTAATAAAAGTCTCAATTTGACCGGCTTCCCCATTCCATGCAAAACACATATCATCCTGGTACCTCGTGTACCAGGCAACATGTTCCTTAAACAGTGAGTTATTAAATAAATAAACTCTCTCCCAGAAAGCCATCACGCAGTTAGCAAAACTACTACCACAAGGTGATCCCATCGCTATACCACTCTTTTGTAAGAAGAGTTCCCCATTGAACCATACAAAAATTGTTAGCTAAAACAAGTTCTAGCAAGGTTTCGATAACATTAATATCTTTATCATCCATACCTTTCATATGCAAAAAATCTCTAACCCGTTCCATGCCCAAGGAATGTGGAATGACTGTGTAGAGATCTTTGCTGTCTACAGTAAGAAATATAAAGTTGTCATTAAATTCCAACCTACTAAAACTTTCAAGAAAACTCCATGAGTCATGACATATTTGTGATTCAGACTTTAAATATGGTTTCAATTTATAATACACATACTTGGCACTTGCATATGTGATGGATCCCCACCCATCTACTATAGGCCTGAACGGAGGATTCCTTAGATCTTTGTGTAATTTTGGGGCACCAAAAAGTGTTGGTGTAATAGGTGCTGACATTGTTAAATAATGCAGAGTGTCTAAATCAATGCTCCCTTCTAAAAATAAATCATTCAACACATTATAAACTTTTTTATATGCAATATTCATCTCGTTAAGGCTCACTTGCTCATACACATTAGTGTCCAAGTATTCCCCCATTCTGGTAAGATAGTCAATTTGATCCATAAAATCAAGTCCCCCACCCTTGTCGGGTTTCATAACCTGTATATTACATTAATTAAGTAGCCTAATGAATTCGAGTTCATGAGTAGAAATATTTTTCTTAACATTTCTAACGTTATTGCTCTTGACTAACAAGGTTCTAATGTCCATCTCACAAACCTTTTCAAACAGTGCTAAAGTTTCATGTAAAGGTGGGTTAAATAGGCTCAAAACTCTCAAATTATTAGTAAGTGCAAAGTTAGCCCCCATTAAACATGTTAAATTAAGCTTACATACATACATCTTTAAATATAAAATAGTTCTAACAATATCTGCCCCCCCATCCGGGATAAATGAAAGTCCTTTAGCAAAAAAGTTGACTAAATCTTCTATGTAAAGGGAGCTAAAATTATAGATGTTAAAGTCACCTTCCTCACTTACTAAAATTTGCAAAGAATCCTGAATCATCTCCTTCTCCGGTTCTGTTGTTTCTTGCATTGCACTTGGGCTCCATTGTTGTTCCATTGATTGCCATAACCTCTCCGAAAGCCCTGTTGATTGCCAGGATTAAGCTGGGCATTGGAGCTATCATTGCTATTAGAGTTATTTTGTTGAGACGCTTGTGTTTGCCGCTGATTATTCTGAATCCGCTCACTTCGGCAAACTGTGGAAACATCAGCCCCATTTTCCATTCTCTCTGGGCTGCCAATTCTCCCCACGTCATCTCAGCGGCTCTGATTGGCTAGACTCCCATCAAGAAAGTCCAAATGAGGTACCAGGGGAGGGGGAGGATATGCCATACCTTTTGCACAATCATTAAGGTCTTTAGAAATCTTTTTCTTTTTTGTTTCTATAAACTTGTCTAGACTGGCTTTGCTACTAGAAAAAAATCCACCCATATTCAAACCTATATTTATCAAAATCTCCATTTGTTGTAATAGCGTGCTTTAACAGTTCAAGTTCAGTTTTTAAATTATCAATTTGTGCCCCATATTGTCTAATAAGCACACTCAAAAAGTCGATACCTTGTTGGTCAAACAACCCAATCAGTTCATGGTGAAACATCGAGTTATTAATAAGGCCGGCTGGATATCTCACCTGTTGCAAGCCTTTGGGCACTATCTTTTTAGAAATACATTCTTGCAAATATGATACTTCTAACTGAAGCTTACAGCATTTATAAAGCTTTTGATAAAAGTCATTCAATTGAACAGTGATGGAGTTAGTGTTAGAAACATTTACATTCCCCATGGTTAATCCATTCACATTCCCATTATTAAAAAAGGAAATGTCTCATAAGTAATCATTCATATTGGGAAGAGAACAACCCCCCCCCCTAATATTAGAAGTACTAGGACTCTGTCTCTGTGCCTCAGCAGAGTGGTGGTGATCCACATCAATGTGAGAATTAGCCTCACCGATCAAATTACTTAATGGTGCACTCGAAATATTAGAATATGGTAAAATCTGCTCATTCCGTTGACTAATCAAATTACCACTTATATTACGCCTTGTAACATTGTTACTCTCCTCAATACATTGAGTTAAATTATCGACTCTTTTCATGAGCTCTTGGACCAAGGCTGTAAGATTGCCCGTGACATTCGCCTCCGGAGCTTCTTCCGATGGATTCAGTGTGCTGTTTTCTCCAGAAGACAGTGATTGAGATTGTGTCCCCACACCACTTGCCATCACAAAACCACGAAAACTAGTAACAAATATAAAAACTGTTTAAAGACAAAAAAGTATGCTTCGTTGACACAAAAAACACTGTTTTATTGATGGTACAGGTAAGTGCTTTCGTCGGTTATAATAATCCAACTTCTTCAGACAAAGAAATTCAACACACACTAGCCTTATATACTATCCGTTAAATTACACTAATCAATTAAACCTCTTAATTAAAACTAATTATCAAATCGTATTCATTACACTAAGAAGTTAATACAAACTGTATACTCATCATTGTGATATCATAAAATTAAATTAAAAACAATACCATAAGTACGAAAAATATAGAAATTTAACATTTAAAACCTTCAAATATTTAAAAATTCAAAACAAACATCACAAAAACTCATATTAGCTATCTAGCATTCTAATTGAAACAGAAGACGAAAATTGCAACAGCCTTGGGCAAGATTAACCATAAACAGTCCTAAACTTATATGAAAAAACACTAAATGATAGACTCAGGTCCCATTTTAAAATCTTATACACATCAAATAATAAACCAGACCATGCATCATATAGATAAATAAATATATAGATACACTTAAGTAAACAAGTCCCTATCTAACATGTGCCTTTAATTTAAGCAAACAGCAAACATTTCATAGATAAAAAAAATCATTGAGACTTGGAAAATATATGCTGAGGTACGGACTTGCCACATTAACTCACACTCCTCAAGTCTCAATTCCCATGGTCCCCCTCTCATGTCTCGTTCTACTTGCTGTAACACTATAAACTTAAATTGATGCAAAGGGTATTCTAAAACATGTCTAGCTAATGCATTGGTGGTGATGCTCTTACTGATACTATAACAATGCTCATATATTCTTTGCTTGATTTTTATCTCATTTTTTTCCGCTATAGTAAACTTCGCAAAGAGCACCATATACCACACCTTGAGAATCACAATTAAATTTACCTTGTATAGAATAAACTTTATCTCTAATTTTTACTTTATCAACTGTTTTAAGGGGACATCTACTACATTTCATCATCCCAATGCCTCGTTTAGTCAATTTTCTCTTTTTCTCAACCAGGCATTTGAGACTTGCACCTCTTTTATATGTCATTAGAGGTGCCTGGCCTAATTTTTTATTAAGGTTATTGTCATCATTAATGAATGTCCAATTTTTAATTATAATATGTCTAATATTTTTTGAGTCCAGGGAATATGTAGTAAGGAATCTTGCTTCTATTCCCACATTTACCTCAGCAGTCCTAACCGGAATTGATTCATTCCACAACTCATGTTCCAATTCATATCCCTTCCGTACAATAGGATGAAAATAAGCTATTAACCTTTTGCTATTTACTTCTTCAAATATTAGGTCAAGGAAACCTAACGGGTATCCCCTTTTCAAGAACATGGACTTTAATAGGGCACACTCAGTCAAGAAGTCATGATAACTACACATCATCCAAGCTGCCCTTACTGCCTGACCTTTGACTACAGCCCTTTTCTGATGGTGCAGATGGCTACTTGTGAAATGGAGAAATGCATTTGAGTAAGTAGGCTTTCTGAAAATAGAGGTCTTATATCTACCGTTTAAACTATCCTTCATCAAATAAACATCCAGAAAGCTTATTTCCTTTGTATCCACCTGGAATGTGAATTCCAGAAAACTGGTTAAAGATGAAACAGCTGTAATAAAAGTCTCAATTTGACCGGCTTCCCCATTCCATACAAAACACATATCATCCTGGTACCTCGTGTACCAGACAACATGTTCCTTAAACAGTGAGTTATTAAATAAATAAACTCTCTCCCAGAAAGCCATCACGCAGTTAGCAAAACAAGTATAGTAAGCAGTACCTCAATGTAAAATAATAGTGTAGCAAGAGACCTTGGAACAAGATTAGATAATTCTCTTTACCTTTAAGCATCACGTTACAACAGTGGTTAGGATTTTTTTCCTGGCCCATCTGATTGCAAAATGTATTTCATCTGGAGACAAGAAAGTTCTTACCCCACCTATATTCCACATTGATCAGACTTACTATCAAATACAGTGTCCCTTTTGGGCTGTATCTTACAAAGTATATCACTAAAAAGATTACAGGATTAAAAGACAAGGGGCCGGGGTCCATAAAGTTCATGGAATCTGGTGCATTTCACTGATATCAGTGTAAAAGTTGCAGATAAGCCTGTAATTTGCAAATATACCTCAGGGAACTTATTATATCTCCATGCATAACAGAGCTGAGCAGCAGCATCAGTGCACTGTGAGCAGTCACAGCCACTCCGTAATTCATGAAAGCCACCTCATAAAGCTTGCTGTACGTTAGCAAAGTTACAGACATTATACTATCCCAATGTAAGCTGCATGACATTCATAAGTAATACATATCTTCAGCAATCTCTCCAGTAAGCTTAGAGACAACTACAGATGCCCCTGTAAGTCATGTACTAATAAAATATACTTGCACTTATGGTTCATAGGTTCATAGGTTCATACTAGGCTATCTGCCCTAGGGCATTTATAAGCCTAGCCAGAGTGTGTTTGGCTTTCGCCACCCATTTTAAATTAATTTTGCTATGCGTTTTTTGAGGTTAGTATACTGTGCCTCTGTCTAACAGTACTCAATTATGGGCCTGATGAGGGATGAGTAAAGAGGTACGATGACCTCCCCTGATCTAGATGTGAATCCCTTCATGATTATGTGGGCTATATAAAATGTTTTTCTAACCACTTTGGCCACGTGGTTGTCAAATGAGAGATTGCTATCAACTTGGGTCTCCAGGTCCCTAATGACTTCTTCTGTACTTAATGGATTACCACCTATGTGGTAATTTGTGGGCACTTTGTTTTTGCCAAAGGGGATGACTATACACTTTTTGGCGTTTAGCTTGAGGCCATGGCTCTGGCACCAGTTGTCTGTTTCTATGAGGCCCTTTTGGAAGATGCTTGTGTCGGCTGGAGAGTTGATTATGGCACCCAGTTTGCAGTCATCTGCGAACTTGGTCAGCCACAGTCCTTCTGTGTTGGCCTGTACTGCCGAGAAATATATACCGAACAAGAGAGGTCCCAGGACTGAGCCTTGTGGGACGCCACTTGTAACTGGTTTGGAGTCTGACATGGCTCCAGCAATTCTAACCATGTGGGTTCTGTCCTTGAGCCAGTTTGCAACCCATCTAGTGACATAGGGTTTATATTTAAGCTGGTGAGCTTATCTATAATGCCTGAGTGGGGTATTGTATCAAAGGCTTTTGCGAGGTCCAGGTAGGCTGTGTGAACCACCTTCCCCTCGTCAATGGCCTTGGTGACTGTTTCAAAGAAAGTGACCAGGTTTAAGAGGCAGGATCTGCCCTTAACAAAGCCAAACTGGGTAGGATCCAGTGTCTGTAGGTCCCCAATATCTTTATTTATGAGGTCCATGATGATCCTTTCCATAGCTTTGCAGACCAAGCTAGTCAGGCTTATGGGGCGATAGTTTCCAGGATCCGTTGAGGCACCACCTTTGTGGAGAGGGACCACTGTTGCTGTACACCACTCTTTGGGTACATATCCTGTAGTAAGGCTAAGATTGAACAGTAGTTTTATGTTTGGGTTTAGCTCTTCTTGGAGTTCATGTAGGACGCAGCCCGGGACACCGTCTGGTCCCATTGATGCTGTGTTTTTTGCTTTGGAGAGGGCGGCTCTTACCTGAGCATCTGAGATGTCAGGGGGGCAGCACTCTGTTGGGATAGATATTTGCCCTTTTGGTGGGGAGAGGGGGGAGAAGTTTGCACTGAACCTGTCAGCTAGGATGTTGGCAATGTCTGTGGGCTCGGTGTATTTTTTGTCATTTTGGACTAATTCTGAGGATTACAATAGAATCCATAAAATTTCTAATAAAAGAATTAGTAAAGGCAAAAGACAATCATGGCCACATTGCCACAGCAGCTAACAATGGGTGGGGGGGCATGTGTGAGGAACATAGGAAATACACACACCCAAGGAAATAGGGAGATAGAAAAGCAGAGTTGGGTATGGGTGAAGAAGAGGGACACACATGACGTATGTTGAAATAGGAAAATCTGAGGGACAGTCATAGTGATATGGGCAATTTTTTTTTTTTGGGGGGGGGTTCATTATTTTACTTTTTGTAGATTAGAAGGAAAGGAAAAGAAGGGGAAAGAGGAGGAGGAGACATGCAATAGCAAGGGGCCAGACAGCAGGTATACACATATAACAAATATTGCAGGACATGACAGACAAAGGTTGGACATAAACAAGGAAGGTAAGGTACATGGACAGCACATTCTACAACATGGGGAAATGGAAAGTTGACAAACAGGGTGGGGATGCATACCAGCTATGGTGAAATGTAGAAGTACATATGTACCCATGCACTATTACATTATAACATGGTGTATGACTGATGGTAGTTGTGTGTTGTAGGATAATAAAATAGTATCACAGTACACATTGGATACTGACTCTTATACCCAAGCAGTCTGCCAGCACTGGAAGCTTAAACCAAGCAACAGCACAGTCAGCAAATGCAGCCCATGGAATGCTAAAGAATTCCAGCAAACAACAGAACAGACCATGCATATGAAAGGCAAACAACCAAGCATGGTACTAAACAACACTACTGTAGCAAAGGAATGCAATGGCTTCTACTTAGAAAAGTAGGTGTACACAACCCAAACAGATGTGTAATGGAATCCATATATATATAACCTTCACTGGCATAACAGGAAATGATCTGAAAGCAATGTCAGTACACATACACACACCAATTACAAGTAATAACATACATTCTGAAATATACAATTAATGTATAACTGTCAGGTTGTGCACATAAAGTTTCACAAGTTACAATGGTTAATATGTAATACACAAGTATAACAAGAGCAAGGATGTAATGCAAGCAATACCCAGCAACTTGTGTGCATATGTCCTGCATCTGTATAATACCCATAGGAGTGGCAGAAATTATCCTTCCAACAAAACAACTACATGAAAATGGACAAGAATTCCAAGGAAGGTGAATGTATACAATGCATATGTGCAAGATATATGCCATATTTACTCAAGGGAAAGGGAGTTGGACAGCATGGGCTCACGTCATGGAGGACATGGCAACATAGCTAATAGGCAACCAATAAGCAGGATAACGCTATTTTAGGGGACACATTGCAAATGCATATGTACACCACATAAGTTGACGTTGAAGTCAACCCCAACTACATTGAAGCATTATGTCACATGGGCAGACTGCATTGTCAATTTCAATAAAATGGCCATGCATAAATCACACACACACATGCATTATTATACAATCATCTAACAGCAGGAGGCATAGGTAAACAAGCTAAGAATTGCTATCTCATACACTTATATACTGCCATGCCAATGTACATCATATCGAATAAACACCTGTGGTTAAATATCACTGACCATGGGTATGACTGAGCAGAGAACAGCCCTGTGAACAGCATTACAGCATATTAACATGATGTCAGTGACTGCTCACACTCCCAAGGTACAATTATGTTTCTGTATTGATCAGAATATGTGCAGAGACATTTACATACATGAGTGCATATACGCACCATTTGTCAAAATATGCAACTTTATGTGAATAAGGAATGCATGTGGAAATGTAATTGTAGGCCAAAGAAGGTGTACTTTAATGTCACTATATAAATCAGCAGTACCACGGTGCATACATGAATGGTACATTGGCAGTATTCAGTGAAGTAGGTCTGACCATATATAGCAGACACACGTATATTATACAACTTGGCACCATCATTGCCAATACATGCTACATACAAAGCCAGTATGCCAGTGTGACAGTACGACAAGTGTCATCCAAATCAAAGTGGCAATGACATGTCCTGCTGTTTAAGACACATGACCCAACAACCCACAAATTAAACCCATACCACTGTGTTATTTGGGGAGTATGAGCAAAATGTTGTTTGTAAGTTGCTGTCAATCCCACACATTTACACAGTGGAACTCTTGCAGCAGGATCGGCATGTTAACTGCAAAATGCATAACTGTGACATGCAAGGCCACAGTGCATTGGCCATAAAAACAACATGCTGCACTGCATGAACAGGAGTACCCATATACATGCACACCTAATGATTATCTCACCTTCTCACACAGAGAAATGTAGGCATCAAGTGCACAAATTCGTGGACAGCAGCATGTTGACCGAATGCCTGATGTGGTAATGTGTGTCATGCACCCATTGCAACATAATGCTAAATGCCACTCAACATCTGCAGTGTACATTTGGCCATGTATCACATAAGCATGGCAGCAAAATGGTATGCATGCACAAGCATGCTTACACAGTTAAATCATTTATACGGTAAACACTCACCTTGATGGGGATGAACATCCCAAATGATCTCCCAGGTTATTTCCCTGAATGACTCCCACACAGCCTGTGCTATATCCTGAAAGAGATTCCACATCATGTCCTACATCTGTATCTGAATAACATCAGTCATCACGTCCTGGATCTGTTCCCAAGAATGATCTCATGGTGATGCTGGGTGGCATCTCCTCCAGGGTGCAGCATGGATGATGACATATGCAGGTCCAGCTTCTTCCTTACCATCATCATCATCATCTGAATCCTGGTTTTCATTATCACCTGACGACTCAGGCAGTGGTTTGGCATGTGCTTGTCTATGGGATCTGATTGCTGAGCATCCACAGCTCCCATGCTCTGTCAAGGTGAATCACAAGACAAGAAAGAAAGTAATTAATATGCAAACCTGATACTATATGAGTACATAACATATCCACAGTGACTCAATGCCCAGGCAGAAAATAGTCTGTATGACACTTTACAATATACCACCATATGTGATGTAGGTCATTAATCAAAACCATAACAATAAAAACCATGTCTATCAGGCCACATATTCCAGTCAAAAGCATGTCTGACATTAAACACAAGCTGATGTGTACATCAGAAATCTGACAGACATGAACTACTATGCCGTCAACATGTGATGTCTGCATATGAGAATAAATGTATATCAACATACATTGTAGATGTCATTAAAATCACATTCTCAGATGATATGGCCTAAAACAGACCTGGAGACCTGGGCATTGTACGGTCCCCGGGCCACTACCCAAAAGAAGCCCTGTGTACATCAACAACAAGGTACAGGTGTGTGTGTGTGTGTGTGTGTGTGTGTGTGTGTGTGTGTGTGTGTGTGTGTGTTTGTGTGTGTGTATGTGAAATGCGCCACTTATGAATAACTGGTGGTTAGTGTTATTGCTCAGACTCAAACCCTATACTTTAGGTACAAAGAGCAAGAGACTGAATTCTCTACCCCTACCACCACTGAGAAACTGATTCTAGCAATAGTTTACTTACCTTTAGTAGAGTACCTGATGCATTAATAATTCATTTGGGTGGCAATGACCTGTCTTATATGTCAGGCAGATTCTTTTCAGTAAAATCTTTGCTGATTTAGCCATTTTATGTCAAAAGTTTCCAATTAAACATACAGGATAGTATTATATCATACCAAACCTGCATCTAGCAACTTTCTAAGATTAGGTACAAGCAATATTTAAAATGTGCCCCTGGTTTTGAGCCTTTGTCTCCCCTCCCCCCATAAAATTTGGATTTTTCCAGATTTCTTATGCTACAAAGTTGACAGATATGGTTGAGTGTCAAGTGCATTCTTCAAGGAGCTGAGAGCTTCAGGGGAAGAGAAGTTTAGTGCTGCTTATACCAATTCTGTTACAATGTGCAACTGTTGTTTAGCAAATGCTAATCACTATTTTGCAAAACATTTGAAAGCATTATTAGTAGCATGAGAAGTAGTATGTGTGCTTTTGATACAGAAGGCTGTGGGTTCTACTTCCACAGTATGTGGGTGGATTGCTGATACCGTTCTGTGTTATACTTTAAAGGGGGTGGATGCTGCAGTCCTCAGTTACAGATCTCTTTAATGTGGAATTATTCATATGACTTTTACTGCTGTAGATATAGTGCATTGACTGATATTGGTTGACTGTAATGACAGAAGTTTGAATAGACATTTACTGAGGAAATGTTCTGAATTGGGAAGTTTTTTTTTTTCATTTTTGGTTCATACATTTTGTTTCATTGCTTACTGGAAAATGTTTGAAACTACAAATTTAAAACATACTCTTAACTTGATGATGTATTATACAGGGTATATAATTACAATCAGGAAGATGTATTCATATATGCATAGTACTAAGAACTTGCAAAGGCCTTTGATTGAAAAACAGCCCAAAGGTAAACTTTATCTGCTATTGCCCAGATGAATTTTCTTTGAATGCGAGTTTCAATGCTGTTTCAAAGAAAGTGAGTTTCAAGGGCAGAGAAGTTTTAATGCTAAGTCTGTTTTCATTGTGAGATGGTATTGCTTTGTTTAGCAAATGTCTATCAATGTTTGTGCTATAAAATTTGAAATACGTTTTAAATTAAATCCAAATACAGTAGATTCATAGATTAGTACAGTACAAGGCTAATGGCCTTTTTGGGCCATTTTAAGCCTAGCCATATAGTACTGCACCGTTTTGTACTTACAGTAAAGTTGTTTTATTTTTCTTGTTTAATGTTCATCAAAAACATTTTTAGAAGTTTTTATCCAGTTCAGTTATTATCTGAACAGTTTGATTATCTGAACTACCCTAGGTCCCAATTAGTTCGGATAATCGACTCTGTACTGTACAGTGTTTTTTTTTTACAGAAAAGCATAGTAAATCAGCAGAATGAAAGCATCAGTAACAGAAAAAGAGGGCTGGAGTGGGCAGTAAATGGATGGGGGTTACGGGAGGCTTGAGGGGTGCGTCATTAGTCCGGTTTTGAGGCTGCTACAAATTAGGTCAGAGGAAAGGGAAGGTAAGTCGATATGCTTACCATTGCTGAAACTTTGAATGCTCTATCTTGGGACAGTATGGCCACTATGACAGGTGAAGAATCACTACAGTTCAGTTTTAAAAGTGGCATATTAGTGAATTACACAGAATGATTTATCTGTCTATCCCCTCCACAAGTCTCTAAAAAGGCTTCTGAGTGGGCAGAGAAAGAGACTTCATATGTTTTGGTATAGCAAGTACATTATGATTTAGTCCAGGGATTGTTATTCCAAAAGGACTTTTTGTGTATTTTATTGGGGCATTAAGTTATATATTAATTATTTTAATATAATTATTTACATGGCTGCACACTTTACTTGGGCAAGAGTGGATTAAAATAAGTGTGGTATATTTTAGCAGCTGTTAGCCCTCAGAAAATGTCGGCTCACATGAAAAGAAGAAAGATTGATAAAGAATGTAGAGTTTTTAACAAGATGAGGACTTCTAAATATTTATTTACTGAAGTCAGATGTAAAGCCGTGTACTTAGTTTGTGGAGAACAGATTGCTGTGTTCAAGGATTACAATTTGAATCGCCATTATGAGACTAAACATGCAGAGAAAGATAATAACATGGGCACGGACATCTGAAGCTTTGCTAGCTAAGCTGGAAAAGCAACAAGGACTTTTTGGCAAGCTTTACACATCCAGGGATGAAGCAGTCAAGACCAGCTTTGTGAAATCCAACAAAATTGTAAAAAGTAGTAAGCCATTCTGTGATAAGGAGTTCATCAAAGAGTGGTTAGTGGATGCTGCAATACTAACATACCCTGAGAAAAAAGAAGCATTTGAGAATGTGCCCATCTTCAGGAGAACTGTAACGAGAAAGTTCAAGGACAGTGCAGGAAATCTGGAGCTTCCACTGCAAAAAAAGCAGACAATTTTGACTTTTTCTCCTTGGCTCTAGACGACAGCTGTGATGTCTGCGATACAGCCCAATTACTCATCTTTGTATGTGGGATTAAAGACTTTGAGATTATGGAGGAGCTGGCAGCAATGCGGTCAATGAAAGGGACAATGACAGGCATCGATTTGTTCATGGAGATAAATGCATGTTTGGACAAGCTGAGACTGAAATGGGGCAAACTGCCAGGTGTTACAACCAATGGTTGTCCAAACCTGACAGGAAAAATGTTGGACTTTTGTAGCAGATGCAAGATAAAGTGACTGAAATGACCCAAGAACAGAAATTTGTATTTTTGCATTGTATTATACATCAGGAGGTGTGCTAAAACTGAACCATGTTACTGATGTTGTAACTAAAATAGTTAACTTCATCAGGGCAAAAGCATTGTATCACAGTTTGTTGCATTTTTGGTGGAGCATGAAACTGAGTCTGGTGACATAGGCTACCACACAGCTGTCAGATGGCTCATCCTGGGCAATGTCTTTAAAAAAGTATGGGATCTGAGAGCAGATATTTGAGAGTTTTGTAAGAAGAAAGGCAAGGACACCCCACAACTCTCAGATGCCAACTGGGTGAAAGATCTTCCATTTGCTGTTGATGTGACTGCACTAATAAATGAACTAAATACCAAATTGCAAGGCAAGGGCCTCTTTGCACATGAAACGTACAGTCTGGTGACGGCTTGCATGAGAAATTTGCAGTTTCTTTCAAGCCATTTGCAGACCAACATTCTCACCCACATGCCAACACTAAAAGAAGTCACACCATCAGGTGATCACCTCTGCAGGTACTCATCCATGTTAGGAGCACTGCATGGTGAGTTTACAAGGTGATATGAAGACTTCAAAACAGTTGAGAGTGAAATGCACATGATTGCTTCTCCCTTCACTTGCACTGTGGATAATGAACCCAGTGATGTTCAGCTCAAACTCATTGACCTGCAGTCTGATACATTTGTGGCAGAGCATTTTAAGTCAGTATCACTACTGGATTTTTATTCTTCTCTCATTGGTTCATAGGTGTGTACTAGGCCAATGGCCCTGGAGCCTTTACAAGCCTAGCCCATAGAAATGCCCTGGCATCATCCAGGAAAACTTTCCAAACCTGAGAAGGCACGCTCAGAAGATGTTGGTTGTCTTTGGATCTATCTACATATGTGAACAAACATTCTCAGTGATGAACTTTAACAAATCCAGATACAGATCCTCTCTCAATGATGATCACCTGTCAGCTGTCCTTCACATATCCACCTCAGACATTCAACCTGACTTCAGTGTCCTCATTCAACCCCAAGACTGACTGGATTTCTCTCACCGACAAAAAAAAACTGAAAAAAAACAGCAAATGAAGTAATTATGCTACAAAAAATTGCAATTGCAGTCCTATTACTTTTTTGTATAAAGTTAATTTAATGTTGCTCTTTGAAATAGTGCATAAACAGGCACATTTTCAAAATTGTTTCGGTGACTGTTGATTAAATGTTGATTAAGTAGTGGTGTACTGCTGGCATTTTTACTATGCCTGTTTTTCCTTTTCATAGCCTAATCGTAACATCTACAAGTAGCAGCTAATCAAAACCATGCAATTTACTGTTTTTTATCAAGAGATAAAATTAATGTGAAACAGAATTGAGTTCCACCTATTGGTTCAGCCCTCCAAAACAGTCCCAATTTCTTATGTGGCCCCTTGGGAAAATTAATTGCCCACCTCTAGCCTAAAAGGATTATGTAGGAGTAAAATAAAAATAATTGTGACTAGCAAATGGATATTCATGCACAAAACATGTTCCCTATGTCCTATTATCTATACTTCAGGATGGTTTCAATAGAGGCCCATATTAGGGCCACTGTATCCATCGCAGAATGCTGCCATTATCTGAAAACTTGTTTATCAGCCATCATTATACATGAGAAGTATGTGCACAGCCAACACACTTACATATCATGATGTTTGAAGAGAAGCATACCATGACACTATGTCATACAACACTGATGTGTGTCTACATTGGAAAGCAACACTGTGAAACTGACTACATAACACAAGTACAGTAACCTGCAGTGGATAATACTTGATGTGTACCTCAGTACATTGTTCAACAGAGTGGGAGAATATGAATATTTCCATGTTTCCTGTCTTGTATGTGTGCCTTGCACATTTATGTTTGTGTGTGAATGGCAGCTGTAACACAGGTGATGGTGCATGTAATAAGTTATGTGAACAGCCAGCAGTTAACATATTGGTGTAATGAAGATATAGTGAGATGACAATCCAGTGGGAAATATAAAAGCTATATACAAATGAGTTGAACAAGACAACTTGGTCATTGGCTGACCCAATATCAAATCTTTGGAATGCAGCACAACACCTGAGAAATAATGGATAATCATAAACACAGTGGCAGTCTGTGACATATGAAAATATAATTTATGTCCAACAAATAGTACTGTCTTCTAATGTATCAGTGCCCTACATACATGTATTAGCCATCGCTATGTATATATGCAAAATGCCAATAGCATAATACTGATTGCTGATTATGTCAGACAGATATACAGCACATGAAGAACAGGAATGGCTATGTACATAACTATTCCTAAGCACAGCACACAAGTTTGTTGTAACCAAAGAATCAAAGCTGTTGTAGGCAGAAGCAATACCCATGTTGAACTGAAGTGTATGCTAAACATAGTCCACCAACAACAATGTGAACACTGAGACAGCAGAGACCCATTCAGTATGTAAACATGCAGGCTATGCACAACAGATCAGTCACTAAGCACCACATACAGCCATACAACTGTGCCAACACCTGGAATATAAACAGCAGACAAAGGATTGTTAACTTATATGTGAACCACTGCAAACAAAAGCACTGTGACAGTTATACATAACTGACAGTTATCTAGGTTGTTACATACATTTCAAAACATTACCTTCAGAAAACATGGCTTGCTGCTAACTCATATGTAAACAAATTTTTTATGAAATTCATACTAGTAATCACAGGGTTTGTATGGCTATTCCACTAACCTTACAGATGCATAATGGGTATTTCTGCATTAGTGGTCATATGCATACTAATGCAAAACAAACACTCCTCTAACAATGATGCCACAGTATAAAGAAAAAATGATCAATTTCAACAATTGGCTAAGTTTCTGGTGTCATTCAAAGGGGATCCAGTATCTGTCCACCTGGGTTGACATGCTCGACAAGCTACGTTGCTTTGCAAGAGAGGGCTTGCACCTGCCACCCTTACTGGCCAAGGCTTTTGCCGCCCCCATAGTGTCTTTTTTAGGAAAGGCTCAAAAGACAAACCCACCACCGTAAATAGCACAAGTGACCAAAAGCTAAGGGTAATGTGACTCAATGCCAGAAGTCTAAACCTCAAAATACATGCACTCGAGGCACTCCTCAGTATGGAGAACATTGATATCTGTGCAGTAACAGAAACCTGGTTTAAGGCTCCCGAGAGCAGCCCAGCACTAACAGGTTATACCTCATACCATGCTTTTCGGCCCCAAATCTTGGACCAAACCACAAAAGGAGGGGGATATCAATATTCGACAAAGATACCCACACCTCCAGGTTGGTGGCACAGCACGAAGCATCAGAGACTATCCATGTGCAACTAACAGTGGGTAAAACTGCCTTCCAGTTTATAGCCTACTACAGACCACCCTCCCAAACCCAGGAACCCCACTCGGCCTTCCTGAGAACACTGGAAAATATGAAGGTCTCTCCAAACACCATTATATTGGGCGACTTCAACTACCCAAACATAGACTGGGAGCATTACTCTACCTCCAACACCCTAGCCCAAAGTTTCCTAGAATTTATAAACTCAAATGCTATGGAACAACTTGTTACCACTCCCACAAGAGGGGAAAACATACTGGACCTGATCATCACCAACATGGGGACTCTATGCTCCAGACCAGAAGTGTATCTCTCATTGGTAAGATCAGACCATAAACTAATCTCACTGGATATTCACATCCCGCCCCCACCCCCTGCCCAGAAAACCACAGTGAAAAACTTCTCTAAAGCAAATTTCGCACTCCTCAAAACCGAGGTGGAATCCTTCAAAGCCTCCGAGCCTGTGGAAAATATGGCCCAGACCACAGAATCCTTTATAAACGCATTCTATGAACACCTTCAGGAATGCATGGATCATGCAATCCCAAATAAAACCAAGACCCAATCCTCCAAAGGCAGACATCCTGTCTGGTGGACCCCAGCCATAAACAAACTATACAATAGAAGGAGGAAGCTACTACATGATAGAGCAAAATCCCAAAAAGGGAAGGCATCTCTGATCAATATTAGCAAAAAACTACGGGCACTCATAAAATCATCTAAGGCCAGCTTCGAGAGAAAAATTGCACAGGACACTAAGGATAATCACAAGGCTTTCTTTAGTTATGTTAGGGACCTGGGTGGGAATTCCCAGATATGCTCAGAATTAGTCCAAAATGACAAATAATACATCGAACCCACAGACATTGCCAACATCCTAGCTGACAGGTTCAGTGCAAACTCCCCCCCCTCCCAACCAAAAGGGCAAATATCTATCCCAGCAGAGTGCTGCCCCCCTGACATCTCAGATGCTCAGGTAAGAGCCGCCCTCTCCAAAGCAAAAAACACAGCATCAATGGGACCAGACGGTGTCCCGGGCTGCGTCCTACATGAACTCCAAGAAGAGCTAAACCCAAACATAAAACTACTGTTCAATCTCAGCCTTACTACAGGATATGTACCCAAAGAGTGGTGTACAGCAACAGTGGTTCCTCTCCACAAAGGTGGTGCCTCAAGCAGATCCTGGAAACTATCGCCCCATAAGCCTGACTAGCTTGGTCTGCAAAGCTATGGTAAGGATCATCATGGACCTCATAAATAAAGATATTGGGGACCTACAGACACTGGATCCTACCCAGTTCAGCTTTGTTAAGGGCAGATCCTGCCTCTTAAACCTGGTCAATTTCTTTGAAACAGTCACCAAGGCCATTAACGAGGGGAAGGTGGTCCACACAGCCTACCTGGACCTCGCAAAAGCCTTTGATACAATACCCCACTAGGCACCATAGATAAGCTCACCAGCTTAAATATAAACCCCTATGTCACTAGATGGGTTGCAAACTGGCTCAAGGACAGAACCCACATGGTTAGAATTGCTGGAGCCATGTCAGACTCCAAACCAGTTACAAGTGGCATCCCACAAGGCTCAATCCCGGGACCTCTCTTGTTTGGTATATATTTCTCAGAGGTACAGGCCAACACGGAAGGACTGTGGCTGACCAAGTTCGCAGATGACTGCAAACTGGGTGCCATAATCGACTCTCCAGCTGACACAAGCATCCTTCAAAAGGGCCTCATAGAAACAGACAACTGGTGCCAGAGCCATGGCCTCAAGCTAAATGCCAAAAGTGTATAGTCATCCCTTTGGCAAAAACAGTGCTCACAAATTACCACATAGGTGGTAATCCATTAAGTACAGAATAAGTAATTAGGGACCTGGGGACCCAAGTTGATAGCAATCTCTCATTTTGACAACCACGTGGCCAAAGTGGTTAGAAAAACATTTTATATAGCCCACCTAATCATGAAGGGATTCACATCTAGATCAGGGGAGGTCATTGTGCCTCTTTACTCATCCCTCATCAGGCCCATAATTGAGTACAATGCCCCTTTTAAGATGTACCTTACCAGACACCTGCAGCAACTGGAAAGACCCCAAAAGTACCTCACCAAGAGGATCAAAGGGCTCAAATAGATGCCATATGCTGCCCGGTTAAAGAAACTCCAGCTCTACTCAGTGGCATACCACCTGCTCAGAGGTGATCTGTGCCTGACGTATAAAGCCATGTCCAACCCGGAATTAATGGACATGCTGCACCTCAGAAAATCCAAATCCCATCGAGTTACGCCGAGAGACTTGAACCTCAGCACTGAAATAAATAGGACATGCTGGAGGGACAGATTCATAACCCAGAGGCTTCCTTCACTCTGGAATAAAATCCCAGTCCAGGTTAGGCAGAGTCCCTCATTGACTCTCTTCAAGAGGAATCTTGATGAGTGGATGGGAGATCGTAGGTTTACCCTGGGTATCACTTCTGTGTCACTGTTAGACAGAGTCACAGTATACTAAGCTCAAAAAGGGCATAGCAAAATTAATTTAAAATGGGTGGCGAAAGCCAAACACACTCTGGCTAGGCTTATAAATGCCCTAGGGAAGATAGCCTAGTATGAACCTATGAACCTATATGCTGTATATGGTCCTGTTTAACAATACCTATTGGGTATTTGCAGTGAACGCCTTCCTATTATGCTGAGCTACTGATTAATGCACCAAATTTAGAGAACTTATGTGCATGTGCACAAATGTAATTTCAAAACCTTGAATTTTAATCAACCTCATTAATTATGTGTGGTGCAAATGTGACTTAAAAGCAGTATGGACATAGCTGGTCTTACTTTCAGGTATACTTGACTCACAGGTAGCTGCAAAGGTAATATTGCACCTGATAGCATTGCTGTGGTGGGATATGTTTCTTTACTTATACAGCTATGTTATTATTACTCTTTAGAAATGTGTGCATATATGCTTAGACTGATGCATTTAGGGAAAATTGTGTGTAATATAAAAATGTGCGTGACATACTGGAGGGGTGTAGGATTGACTTGTATGCATACAGGGGGGTATAGATGCATTACTAACAAGCAGTGCTTCCCCATATACACTTGTACAGGAAAATGTAAACAGCACCAGTAAACAGTACATAAGAGTGCATTAACAAATTTTCCATATATATTTTTCTGAGTCGGTACAGTCTGTGATATATGTTCAGAATCTGCAGATTCCAAGGTTATTCATACATTGCTATGCAGTATGTATATGTACTTATGTTATGGATATTTATTCATCGATGCTTATTAAAATAAGCACTAGAATCATTGCCTCAATAAAACTATGTTCATGTTTATATCTATTTACCACATGCTATCTGTGGTATGCTTACAGATATGGAGGCTTTCCAAAATTTTCTGTAAGTTGTTCAATTGATAATGTACATATGTTCACTTCTAAGAGTAATAGTTGTCATTGATTTTCATGTGATACAGATGAAATGGGGATAGCATTCTCTGCTCACTATTGATTGTGTTGATATAAGCTATTCATGTATAATAATTCATGTTCAAGTTAATATGACAGTTTTTTTTTCCACAGGTTGTCTGTTTAGGCTGAAGATGCATAACATATGTTGCCAATACAGGATGTGTGTGAGAGTCATCCAACATTACAAATATGTTATGAGTAATATGTTAATGTGAACTGCATGCACAGTATATGGATTGTGTGGCACAGTATTGTGATGCCCATTATAAGGGGAATCAAATCTCTCATACAACCTCTAGGAATATCCTAAGTTATGTTGTTTTTCTAAGTTTTTTTCTATTCAGACACTGTTTTCCTATCACATATGTAGTTTTATATATCACAGTACTATATGGGACAGGTGCTATTTCACAGAATGTTTCAGTCCACAGGAATGCAGAGAGGGTAAATTAGCATAAGATGTTAACATAATTATCTCCATATGTGCGCCCTTACATTAAGTTAACCATGTGTATATAACATAACTCTCAACCTCTCAGTGCAAGACATCTGGACAAAGACTGACAAAATGGGGGGACAAAGGCCCAAAAATATGGACATATTTAAATATTACTCTTCTAAGCTTAGAAAGTTGCTAGAGTAACAGGATTTATTTTAACATAGCTTTTCTGAAGGATTTGTATTCTGAAATGCAAATGTATGTCATTATTTAAAGACTTCAATCCTCAGATCATCCCAGTAATTTGTCAGAAAAACACAGATTTTATGAGAAACAGACCAAAAATATGAGCCACAAAGCTGGACAGAAAAATCTGTACAGTTGAGAGGTATGGTATATAACTGTGTTCCAGATGGCAAACAGACCAAGGGAGGATATTTTTTCACCACAGGAAAATGAAATTATAATAAATGCTCTGCACCAGCATGGACAGAGAGACTCCTTAGACAGGCAGGAAATACAGTTTGGAGGAATGGAGTGTGAATCAACCTCACCAACATGATTAATGCTGTGAAAGGTCACAATACAGCCCAGAGGCCTGCCACAAATGGTTTTCTGACATGAACCTTCATGCAGCCAACAGGGTATGCCTGTACAGGAGGTTAAAGGATGCCACCAGTGGTGGCACACCATTGATACCACTAGATGAGATCATGGCAAGTGGGGAGTGCTGCATACGCAGGGTGGGATATAAGCAGGTGTTGCAAGCCGCACATGCATGTGTTACTTTGCATAACATTGTTGCATATAGAGTACCTCAGTACAGATTGTTGTTGCATGCATATTCATGTATTGTTATTTTTCTGTTGCAGTACCAAAATTACATCATTCACATGGGTCCACACAGGGTGATGACAACCAATGTAAGTGTAACTACGTGTTACCATACAACTTCAGTACATACATAACAGTACAACTAACGTGTAATGTTGTCTGCATTCATTTGCACAGGTCCATCCACTTCTGCACAGCAGCAGGATATGACAGGTGAGTGTCTCCCTCCATATACTGTTACTGTGACCATTACCTGTTATTGCCTCTGCCTCCTGTCATGCCAGTGGTGTATATTGTCATATTGATATTTCCCTGACATTGTAAACTACAGCTACATCTTCTGGAGACATGAGTCATGCAGCTGCACCAGGTATGGTTCCCCACTATATTCATAGGCTGCAGCATTGAGTAGAATAACTGTATTGTATGAAATTAATGTCACTATTTTTCTAAATAAGGACAACTGGCCAACAGGTGCACTGTATATCATGTCAGTATCACCATATCCTGTTACTGCATTGTATATGTCATCATGCATCTATGCCAGTGCCTGCATACATGGCTGTATTTGCTTTCTCTGCATTTTCTCACTGCTGTATTCACATTACATACACAAGCTCACCACACAGGGATGATGTAACTGGTATGTTATTACTTGTGGTTCACACATGTCATTGTTGTTACTCCTGTTGTTGTCCTCCATTAATACTGTGTCCTTCTACCCCTGCACAGGACAGCCACCATCAGCATCTCAGCTACGACCAACTGGTATGTGCTGATTGTTTTACCTCTGTTGGACTGGAACATGCTAGCAAGTATGTGATTAATAATGCTATGCTTATGCCTTTGTTTCCCTACAACAGTTGCATTTCAGCCTTCACATCTTGTGCTGGAATCCCATGAGGACGTGGCAGATGAGTGTTATGCCTTTATTCCTCATATATGTCATGTATGATGTATATGTAGCATAATTGTTAACTCTCTGCTATATAGATTCAATGGCATAACCAGGCAAGATATCCAGGTAATTCCTTATTATCTGTAACACTGTAGTGATAAATATGTGGTCTGTATCAGTAATGATATCCATCATGTGATATAAGCATGTTTACCTGATCTTTGTCATCTGTCTCTTCTTTTAGCATGTCCACTGCCTTCTTCCTCAATTAGACTTGCCACTGAGCCCAATGCTGGATATGATGTGTCTCAGTATGGTAGCATGGCCCCTGGTAGGCAGGACTCAGATTTGGTGATACAGTCCAGTCCAGATGTTGACAGTCATTTGGATGAGGCTGTAGTCTCAGATGTGGAGGAAAACTTGTCCAGCAATTTTGGCAATGTGGGGATCAGGATGAGGTTTGTGTACCATGGCTACAGGTTGAGTCTGCTGTTGATGTTGACACTACTCCGCAGTGCACCAACACTGCCTGGTGCAGTAGATGTAAGAGTGTAGATGGTGTGCATGGGCAAGTGTCAGAGGGTGTCCACCTACTCTTACAGGCAAATGATTGTTCCCAGTGACTTCATGGATCTGACATTTATGCACTTGCCTGTGCCACAGATTGCACTGCACACCACCATTGTGTGCTGCATGAAGGACAGGAGTGCATGCGGACATGGCAGCACAGAATGAAAGCATGTTATCTCTAGCATGGTCCTTTGAATACCTGGTTACAGCTATACTACAGCAATATTATAAACAGGCTTCTGTGTCCCCTGACTATGCTTAGTCGAGTACTACATGTGAGAGGTAAGCCCCTCTCAGTAGACTGCCCCTTGCCCATTGGACAGAGATATCTATGCTGCATTGTGCTCATACATGTTCTGCTGGCCAATCTGGTTTGGGCCCAGCAGTCATGAACAGACAGTCAAATCATACATATGCTCCTTCCTGCAGTGTGATTCCACATGCCATCAATCCATCAGTCTCCTCTGTGAAGTAACCTGGGTTGAGTGTTTCCATACATTGTAGGGGCAGCCAAGGCTGTAGTGTGAGTTATAAGCATGTGCACCCTAGACTGCATTACAGTAACACTCACGGTTGATCCACTATGTCCTGTAGTGTCAGTCTTATCCCATGGCGATGATGATTACTGTGCAGACCACTGATGATGTCATCTGTCTATGATTGTTGTGAAGTCTGATGCCAAGAGAGTCTGACATTTTTACCAACCATAGGTGACTCCATTTAGTACATGGTACTTTATACATACTTTACATTGATTTATGTTGCTTGTGATATCGACAACAGTTCTGCAGTATGTCCTGATTTGGTTTCCTGTTTGTATAATTTGATAGTGGTTAGATAGGAATGGGATTTACAGAGGGATGTCCCTTGTTGTCTGCCACACACACATACACCACTATGAGAATGGATGCATGCCAGTGTCACTTGTGGGCTGAGTTCATGGTCCCTGTCATGATAGATTTGTATATGTTCATACTGTTAATATGTTAATATTATGATATTATGTCATGCTCAGAGTGTACATCTACTGGGTAATTTCCATTAGATGCAATATGTGCTGCTGTGGTGGGACAACACTTGAACATTAATGTTTAATGCATGTACTTCCATATGGGTGGCTTATCAATACTTAAAATTGTGTGTCAGTTGCTGCCATGTTGCTTGATTCTGGATTTCTGGTCATATCCTCCAATGCCCATGCCTGTTTCTTCTGTCCCTTGTATTCTTCTGCTTCTCTTCTGATAGCTGCAGAGTGTCATCTTTAGACGTCTGGGGTTCTTGGTGTAATTTCCCTACTGCTGCAGCAGGAAGATGGCCATATGCTGTTGTTAGCATATTGTGTAGTATGGTGCACATAGCAATAATCTGTGCTGCCTTTTTAGGTGTGTATTGCATTGTACCCCCAGATGTATTCAGACATCTGAACCTGGCTTTCAGTAAACCAAAGTCATGCTCTGTGGTATTTCATACTGTGGCATGTTCCATACCTCTCAACCTCTTGGAGCAAGAAATCTGGACAAAGCCATAAATAAAAGTGGGCCAAAGGCCCAGCAATAGGGACAAGTTTTAAATATTGCTTTTACAAACTTTGAAAATTGATGGAATAGCAGGTTTTGCATTAGCATGAATTTTCTGAAGAGTATTAAGTCTGAAGCTTAAATGTCTGTCATTATTTCCTAATTTCAATCTTTAATGATTTGCCACTAATTTGCTAGAAAACCACAATTTTATGAAAAACAAACAAAAATATGAGGCAAAAATCTGTAGTTTCTGTGAAAATCTGTACAATTGAGAGGTATGATCTGCTCCCTATTGTAGGCCTTCTCTGTAAGGTTGAAAGGTTCTCTGTACAGGGTCACCTGTTGTGGGGAGGAGAAATAGATACATTGCCATCATGAATAATGTTGATAGGGATGTATTTAGCTTACATTCTAGCCATGTTCCTGTAGTTACCAAGCAGTAGTCCCTCACCTTGCTGGAATGCAGCCCTTAAAACTTTCTGTCCATAAGGCAGCATCGTGAACACTCCATGGGTGTGTTGCTATGATGTCTATTATACTGCCATCTGCTGTGCCTACCACCAGGCAGTTCAGGGGTGAACACCCTTTTCTATTGATGTATCTTTCTGCTTCAGGGTTCATGCGAGTCTTAATAAGGATGTGGGTACAGTCTATTGCTACAAGGACATGGACAAATTTTGCAATTTTATAGTACTGGTGCATGACAGTTTGCTGTTCCATGGGTGTAGATGGAAAGACTGTGTTGATGATGGAAAATTTGATCATCTACCTTTGTGCACACTGCTGCCAGGAACTGTACAAGGATATGACTGGCTGCTGTTGGTGACACTCCTACAGCATCTCCCATATGTCATTGGAAAGCCCCATTCACCAGTACAACTAGGCTCAGACTTTTGTTTTGAGAGGCAGACGTGTGGCATACTTGTTGCACACAGCTTGCAGCAGCTGTCTGTCTAAGCAGTACCTGTCAATGATTTCTTGATTTGAGAGTTGGCTTAGTTGTAGCCTAGTTTTCTGCCTAGCTAGCTGCCTTCTAGGATGCACAGCCAGATCTTCCTCCTGTATAGCTTGCAGTACCACAGCCTGTTTCAGTTCATTCACTGTAGGTAGCATTTTTTTTATTTTTTTGTTGGTATTGTTAGGGATTCCATAGGATTCCTTGGAAATAGATTCCATTCCTTGAATCACAGTATGGCATTCACTGAGGATTTCAGAAATAGTCGATGTTGCATTTTGTCATATTTAAGTTGTGCTGGGTGCACACAGTGTGCTTTGGAGTACAATGGGCATGCACAGAATCTGTAATTATCCTACGCTAAATAAATACATACTCAGACTGCTTGCAGTGTGTCTTCTGAAAGTGGGTCCACAGTTGGTGCTCTGAAGTCTTCCTTTGGTGTGCTGCACTGTCTGCAACTAGATTTTGGAATCCAGCCGAAGAGCTACCAAGAGAGTCTGGAAGCATTGTCCTTTTGTTCAGTTTCCTATAGACTCTGTTGGGGCGAAATGTGCCTCGCCTTACTATCCATTAGAGATCCTGCAGCCCATGATTTCTCATATTTCCACAAATTAACCAGTCGCACTAAAACTAGAACCAGGTATCTAAACTTGCTTCAGCAAATAAACAAAACATGGTGGAGAGAAAGATTTATCAGACATTGCTTAGCCTTTCTCTATAACAACTTTTCACTCCAAATTAAGCAATGTAACATGCTTTCTTCCTATAAAAAGGAGTTTCTGGCTTCGTGCTTCTTGAAAAAGGTGGTAAGGTCTAGGGCAGGTGGTGGCAAAGCGTAAATGGCCACTAGATGCAGCTGCCTTGTATTTTCTATTATCCTTTGTTTCATGGTTATTGAAGTTCAGTCATGCTCTGTGGTATTTCATACTGTGGCATGTTCCATACCTCTCAACCTCTGGGAGCAAGAAATCTGGACAAAGCCATAAATAAAAGTGGGCCAAAGGCCCAGCAATAGGGACAAGTTTTAAATATTGCTTTTACAAACTTTGAAAATTGATGGAATAGCAGGTTTTGCATTAGCATGAATTTTCTGAAGAGTATTAAGTCTGAAGCTTAAATGTCTGTCATTATTTCCTAATTTCAATCTTTAATGATTTGCCACTAATTTGCTAGAAAACCACAATTTTATGAAAAACAAACAAAAATATGAGGCAAAAATCTGTAGTTTCTGTGAAAATCTGTACAATTGAGAGGTATGATCTGCTCCCTATTGTAGGCCTTCTCTGTAAGGTTGAAAGGTTCTCTGTACAGGGTCACCTGTTGTGGGGAGGAGAAATAGATACATTGCCATCATGAATAATGTTGATAGGGATGTATTTAGCTTACATTCTAGCCATGTTCCTGTAGTTACCAAGCAGTAGTCCCTCACCTTGCTGGAATGCAGCCCTTAAAACTTTCTGTCCATAAGGCAGCATCATAAACACTCCATGGGTGTGTTGCTATGATGTCTATTATACTGCCATCTGCTGTGCCTACCACCAGGCAGTTCAGGGGTGAACACCCTTTTCTGTTGATGTATCTTTCTGCTTCAGGGTTCATGCGAGTCTTAATAAGGATGTGGGTACAGTCTATTACTACAAGGACATGGACAAATTTTGCAATTTTATAGTACTGGTGCATGACAGTTTGCTGTTCCATGGGTGTAGATGGAAAGACTGTGTTGATGATGGAAAATTTGATCATCTACCTTTGTGCACACTGCTGCCAAGAACTGTACAAGGATATGACTGGCTGCTGTTGGTGACACTCCTACAGCATCTCCCATATGTCATTGGAAAGCCCCATTCACCAGTAAAACTGGGCTCAGACTTTTGTTTTGAGAGGCAGACGTGTGGCATACTTGTTGCACACAGCTTGCAGCAGCTGTCTGTCTAAGCAGTACCTGTCAATGATTTCTTGATTTGAGAGTTGGCTTAGTTGTAGCCTAGTTTTCTGCCTAGCTAGCTGCCTTCTAGGATGCACAGCCAGATCTTCCTCCTGTATAGCTTGCAGTACCACAGCCTGTTTCAGTTCATTCACTGTAGGTAGCATTTTTTTTATTTTTTTGTTGGTATTGTTAGGGATTCCATAGGATTCCTTGGAAATAGATTCCATTCCTTGAATCACAGTATGGCATTCACTGAGGATTTCAGAAATAGTCGATGTTGCATTTTGTCATATTTAAGTTGTGCTGGGTGCACACAGTGTGCTTTGGAGTACAATGGGCATGCACAGAATCTGTAATTATCCTACGCTAAATAAATACATACTCAGACTGCTTGCAGTGTGTCTTCTGAAAGTGGGTCCACAGTTGGTGCTCTGAAGTCTTCCTTTGGTGTGCTGCACTGTCTGCAACTAGATTTTGGAATCCAGCCGAAGAGCTACCAAGAGAGTCTGGAAGCATTGTCCTTTTGTTCAGTTTCCTATAGACTCTGTTGGGGCGAAATGTGCCTCGCCTTACTATCCATTAGAGATCCTGCAGCCCATGATTTCTCATATTTCCACAAATTAACCAGTCGCACTAAAACTAGAACCAGGTATCTAAACTTGCTTCAGCAAATAAACAAAACATGGTGGAGAGAAAGATTTATCAGACATTGCTTAGCCTTTCTCTATAACAACTTTTCACTCCAAATTAAGCAACGTAACATGCTTTCTTCCTTTAAAAAGGAGTTTCTGGCTTCGTGCTTCTTGAAAAAGGTGGTAAGGTCTAAGGGCGGGTGGTGGCAAAGCGTAAATGGCCACTAGATGCAGCTGCCTTGTATTTTCTGTTATCCTTTGTTTCATGGTTATTGAAGTTCTCTAAGACAGTCTGTGAAGAATGTATAGTTAGTGTTGTAATAATAGTTTTACATGTAATATCATCAAATATAGCATCATGAGACTTAGTAAAAAGGATAGAAATTATGAATGAAAACTAAATAGTCAAATCATACATATAAACAATACAATCATTAAAGATCTAGGTAGACAGGTAAATAACTATTTAAACTTTGACTAACTAATTTCCACTAAAGTCAGAAAAACATACTCTCTAACCCATCTAATCCAAAAGGGCATATCAGTCACTCCAGGGAGATCCTGTACCACTTTATCCATCACTGTTAAGACTTATTATAAATACAATGTTGTATTTTGTTGCCTTTAACCAAACTACATGAAAAGCTTGAAAAGGTACAATGATTATTTTATCAAATGAAATCACAGGATTGGAAACAGGCATTGTCATTACATTTTGCTTCTTACAGATTATTTAGAAGTAACCTCTTCCTGGTCTGAAAGACAATACTTGATCTGGTTCTATTTGAAAGTCTGTTTCTGGAATGCACTGCTTAGGGAAGTTATATCAAATCCGGGAACATAATAATAAAACTGAGTATCAATAACAAAAAAAGAGACAGGTACCTTATACAATACCTTCCATAATTAATGTAAAAGCTACCACTTGCAATCAGTGCTTATGTCACTCTCATAGACTTCCTCAGTGATAGACCATTTCATGTTTACTGCTAATGTCTGTCTACGAAGTGTCACTCTTGCTGACTAATCATCTTTGAATGCAGGCTTCCTTGCTATGGGTGACGCGATGCAGATGTATCCCAGATTTGTCCGAATATATAACAACATAGCCACCTCACTAACCTACATTTTTATCTTTCCATTTCTTTTAGTGAATTCCCATCTTCCTGGAAGCCTGAGATCATAATTTCATTTCCAAAGAGTAGCTCAGTTCATACAGTGGTAGACTGCATACCCATCTTTGTGCAGCCACTATCTTAGTCTGGTATTCAGTAAGGATATTGTTTCACAATACAGAACTTACCTGGAGTCCTGTGGACTCAAATCACGGATACATCATGGTTTTGTGTGTTGTGCAGCCAGAGTAATACAGCTGCCTTTGTTGAGTTCACTGATACCATTTTATTTTTTGGTAACATGGATGAGGAACACATTACAAGAGTCATCTTCATACATTTGTTACAAAAGACTTTTAACTTTGTTTTCCATGCACTCCTGTTTAGGAAGAATAGTTTAAGGAAACTAGAGGCAGGGTTATGACAGGAGCAGATGGAAGAGTTAATAGGCTGAGGGGATAGAATTAAAGATATGCATAAGGACATGGGGGATTGCAAAAGGAGCAGAGACAGGCAGAAAGTTAAAGGAGGGGGCAAGTGGAAGAACAAAGGGGAAATAGATGTTAAATTAGTAGGACATAAGCTGAAGCATATGAGGAAAGAGTCCGTGCAATTTGAATTAAAACAGAAGAAGGCAGGAGAGTCACTAAGAACAATGATATAAGGGAGGAATGTAAGAACTTTTATGAATCAGGCAGTTTGCAAGGGGGCAAGGTTTGAAAAATAAGAATGATCAAGTTAGGAGAGAAGGACAGGGAGATGAAGCAGAAAGAATTTAATATGGCTGAGGTCATAGCAGTAATTAGACATGAAAAAAGAGAAAGTAGGGTGGACAGATGCATTCCAAACTGACTATTATAAATTGGTGGGGTACAGGTGGGGGAAATCTCATGAATGTATTTAATAAAATAGAAGATTATAGGGAGATGCTGAGACAGTGCGGCAGTTAGACATACCACCATTCCTCTTAGCAAAAGAAATGCGGATAAAGTCTAAAATAATGGGTAGAACAAATGCCCAAAACTAGGGACAGATTTTAAATATTGCTGTTATAAACTTAAAAAGTTGATAAAATAAAAGATTTTGTGTTTGCATGCATTTTCTGAATGATATGAAGTCTGAAACTCAAATGTATGTCATTATTTAGTGACTTCAATCCTCAGTGATTTGCCAGAAAACCACACATTTTATGAGGAATAGGTGAAAAATACGAGTCAAAAATCTGAATATTCTGCCAACATCTGGACAGTTGAGAGGTATGTAGGTGCAGGTAGTAGTGCTGTACAATAGGAAGGGGGGAAGGAAGACCTAGAAAACTACTATCAATCTACAAGTGACAATCCACTAAACTGCATGGCAGCAACATTGAAATAAAGGTAAGAGTATATGCAACCAAACGGGATGCCCGATTATCACAAGTAGATTAGGAATCACAAGTAGGGAGTGTGAAAGGCAGCTCATCTGCAGATCACCAGAGACTTATGCTGAACTTTATTGATATACAGAAGGCTTTAGATTTTGTGAACTGGGACTTTATAATAGAAACTTTGCAGCAGGTCTTGGGAGGAGGGGGGGGGTGTACATAACACTGGAGTTTTGTATAAGAAGTCAGACTGATAGTTTGTTAGTCAAAGTCAGTTTAGGTAGCTCAACTAGACAGGGGTGACCATAACCTCCAGGGATATTCACTCTGGTAATGGAAAACTGACCCAAATAATATATATTTGTTGATAGATAGTGGAGATAAAGAGGGAAAGAAACAGTATAAACGTATTTGCTGATGACTGCATGCTCCTTGTAGAGAAGGTAGAAGAGACATCACTTCACCTGTTACAGATTCTGGGGGAGTTTGGAAGAGAATCAAGACAGGTATAACATCCAAATCACCATTAATAGGGGTTGGAGGTCAGAGAAGAGAAGTATCTGGGGGTTAAGTAATCCAATAGTAGGGTGAAAAGGAAGATTCATCGAGAAGGGATAAAGAATATGATAAAAGGGATGGTAGGCAGGTGGCCCAGTAGGGTAGGCACTCTGTGTAAGAGTAAAAATGGCAATAGGAGGTGTTGCCAATAGAATTTATCTAATAAGGCGTGTACAGATTAAACCAATGAGAAGAAGGGAAACTATGTTTACAGAAATAAAGAATACAATGGGAATGCAAATGAGGAAATGTGCTAGAAGTAGGATTAGAGATCATGCATATAATGAGTGAATGGCAGCAGCAAGCATTCTGTTACAGAAGGTAATGGCCAGATTTCTCTGGAGGTGAAAGAGAAGTAGGATAGGTAAGGAAATAACGAGGGACTTTGTCATCTGTAGGAAGGTAAGGTGTACCTGAGTTTAAGAGGTATGCAGTGGTAGTGAACATAGTACAAATGTTAAGGGGTAAAGAAAATGAATGGGTGAAGTAGAAGATGTAAGGAGACAGTGATGAGAGAAGAAGGAAAAATATGTTTGCAGAAATAAAGAATATAATGGAAATGCAAATGACAAAATATGCTAGAGGTAGGATCGGAGATCATGGATATAATGAGTGAATGGCAGCAGCAAGCATTCAGGAAGATACTGAGGGATCGGGAAGAAAAAGGATTGTGGTATATAGAGCAGATGCAAGAAAAGGGAAGGAAACTGTAGTATACTGCATTAAGTTAGATAAAGAGAAGTGTTTAGTTTAAGAGCAGGGAAACAGTTGGCATATAAGAAATGTTTATAGGTTCATAGGTTCATAGGAGATTACTAGGCTAATGGCTAAAGAGCCCTTACAAGCCTAGACAGTTTTACCCATATTTTACCAAATTTTCTATCCATAGGTGAAAGAGAACAATGGTCAGCATGTGGAGTTTTGACAATTCTTAAAGACTGCATCTGTCCATAAGGGACATGGGTGCCACCCCAGGAATGAATTTGTGATTTCCCATATATTTGTCCAGATTGCACTTGATGATGGTCAGGGAAGGGCTCTGCTTCATATAAATAAGAAGTCTACTCCAAAGGAGGAGCAATCTCTGGGACACATATCTGTCTCTCCAGCATGATCTATTTATGTCAGAAATCAGGTGTAGATCTTTGGAGTGGGTAACCCTCATCCAGTTAGTTTTGCAGATATGCAACATTTCCAACAAGGCTGGGTCAGAGACTGCCTTGTAGGTTAGGCACAGATCACCCCTCAGTAATTGGTAAAAACTGAATACACTGATAGGGATTTTACTTGTTCTACACATGCCACATTGGTTATATCCTGTATTTTTCTGGTGAGAAGCCTCTGAGGATGCTCCAACTGTTGTAGGTGCTTGGCAAGGAAGAAAACAAATGAGGTCCTTTGGACTCAGCTATCCAAGTACAGTGGTACTATGGCATCCTTAGATCTGGATGCCAAGGCCTTACTTATAAGCTGAGCCACATAGAAGGATTTCATCAACACCATGGACACATGATGGTCAAAGTTCAGATTACTATCTGAGTACCCATGTCTCTCACCACTGGGTCCACTCTTAGGAGGATGTTATCGATGCTGTAATTTGCAGGGGTATTTGATTTACCAAAGGGTATTATTATGCATTTCTTTGCTTCTAGTATGAGGCCATGGCTCTGACACCAATCATTAGTCTGCAACAGTCCTTTCTGTAGGATATCAATATCATATGGGGAGTCAGTGATTGGCCCCATCTTGCTGTTACCAGCAAACCTGGTCAGCCAAAGGACATCAGCATTTGCTTTTACATCTGAGAAGTATTTCCCAAACAGGAGGGTGCCCAGCACTGAGCCCTGTGGGGCTCCACTGGTGACTGACCTCTTGCTGGATGTGGATTCCCCCACTTCTACAATGTGTGTTCTATCCTTTAGCCATTTTGCTTTCCATCTGGTGACATAGAGGTTTATGCCCAATTTTGTGAGTTTATCTATAACACTTGACTGGGTTAGTGTGTCAAATGCCTTTGTCAGGCCAAGGTAGGCGGTATGCACTGTCTTACCCTCATCCATGGCCTTGGTAACCTTCTCAATGAAGTCCACCAAATTGAACAAGCAAGACCTGTCCTTGATGAAGCTGAACTTGGTTGGGGCTAGAGTCTGGAGATTTCCTCTGTCATTGTTAATCAGGTCCATGACTATCCTTTCCACAGTCTTGCATATAAGGTCAGTCAGACTTATGAGTTGGTATTTTCCTGGATCTGTTGATGGTTTACCCCTGTGCAGAGAGATGACTGTTGCTGTCCTCCACTCTACTGGGACAAAACCTGTCTGGTGACTGTGGTTAAATAGAGATCTGAGTGAGTCTGCTAGGTCATGTTTCAAACTGTTTAGTAGGCACCCTGTGATTCCATCAGGGCCATTGATGCAGTGTTTCTGGCTTTAGAGAGCACGGGGATGACCTGTTCTTTTTGTTATAACAGGCAAAGGAAGGGTAGAGGGTATTTCATGGGGGGTGACTGGGGGTGATGAGGGGGTGAAATGTGAGATGAATTTATCAGCCAGCATGTTTGCTATTTCTTCTGGCTGTATATAGGTAGCACTATCTACAGTCAACTTAGCACATTGTCGAGTGTTTCCCTTAAGATTTCAGACATAATTAAAAAATTCATTGTGGTTATCCTTTGCTTGGGAGGCTATGTTAGTCTCATACTTGGCTTCTGAAGACTTGACTAGTTCCCCAATTTGCCTGTTGGGAATAATGAGGGATTTTTTAATGTGTTGTGCACCTTCCTACTTACTTATAGACAGGAATATCTTCCTTTTGTTGTATAGTCTATTTATGCCAGGGGTCCACCAAGGAATTGTTTTTTTCTGGTTAGACCTGGGTTTAGTTCAGTCAGGCACCAATGTTTCTGTGCAGGTGTTTAAGTGGTTGTACAGGGCATTCCTGTATACTTCTGCATAGGCCTCTGTATTTTTGAGGCTAGTGAGAGCTTTAAAATAACCTGATATCACTTAATAGAAGGTAATTTGGCTTGAAAAAATTATTTAGGATTTTAGGGTTTGATGGGGGTTCTACAATTACATTTATTTCAAAGGAGCATGATTTATGATACAATCTTACCAATTAGGACATTATGCTGGGGGGGATTACACTCCCCCATGTTTGTGAGTACTATGTCAATTATATTTGAGCCCCTAGTGGAAGTGCAGACCAGCTGTTACAGAGCATTTGCATTGACAAAGTCCAAGAATCTCTGAGCCTGCATGTCAATGGTCATGTATGTTTTCCAGTTTATGGAAGGGTAGTAATAATTGCCCATGAGTACAGTGTTGGGCTGAATGGTAAGTAATTCTATTAACTTCAGGTAAGTGAAGTGGCTTTCATGGTTCATGGTTGGGGACCTGTAGCTAGCAATAATATGGTATGGGATTTTGCCTATGGTCAGCTGGATGTGGAGTAGCTCAAGCAAGTTATCCTGCTTGACCAATCCAGAGGTGTGATTGCTTTTTTATGTAAATGAAAACACCTCCTCGTTCCATTTTTTTCATTTCAGGGAGAAGAGTGGGAAGATTTAACTGGAGTGGGATGACTGGGGTGACAGAGCACAGAAGAAGAACTGGTGCTATGTGCAGTGTGAACTGCAGCTATCCAACAAGGCAGTGTTTTTCTGACAAAACACAGATGCTCGTTGAGCAGCAGGGAGACTGGGGAAGGTTGCAGAGCTAGTCTAAGGGAAATTTTAACTTGAAACTGTTTGCATTATACAGGCACTGCTAACTGCTGTTTCCCATAGAGCAGTCTAGCACAAACACTGGGCTTATATAGAATCAGCAAAACAAGTTTTACAGCAGGAAGGCCTACAGACCAATCAGGACAACACACAACTTTCAGCCAGCAGCCCCCAACTCAGATAGGTTTGCTACAGCACACTTCTGGCACAACAGTGTAGTCAGAAAATACATTTAATATAAAAATGCTGGTTTTAGAGATGTATAAGGAAACCACACAATCTGGATACCATAGCCCTGTAAAACTAGTAGATATAATATAAGTACTACAGCAGCAGTAGAAACAGTTCAGCTTTGAAACTCTACTAAAGTGTGAGAAATGCAACAATTAATACAAGATTCTTATGAAATACAATAAACATAAATCAGGAGAAGTGGAAAATGATAATTGTTTTCATTCTTATAGCAGTGGATGGCTTTAGATGCAAAAGATTTTTCGTAACTCTCAGGCAAAGTAGCCAAACAAAGAGCAGCTCTGAGGAATTGAGCACAAACCCACACAAGCACTGGGCTTACATAGAATCAGAAAAGCAATTTTCCTAACAGTTAGGCCTACAGATCAATTAGGAAAACACACAACAAGCTTTCAGCCAACAACCCCCAACTCAGATAGGTTTGCTACAGCACACTTCTGTCACAAGGTTGATGGGAACAAGAAAGAGGAAGGAGAAAGAGGAAATAAACAGAAAGGAAATTGAAAGAATTTAACTAGGGAGGTCCACAAAGGAAGTATATGACAAATTTATAAAGATTTGGAAGAAACTGAAGATATAATTAGTTTTAGTAAATTAAAGGAGAGGTAGATAGAGGTGGATAGAGAATGTGATACTGATGAGAAGTGGGGTGTGATGTGAAATAGTGAGGGGTCTAAAGGTATCGGCATCAGAGATAGATCAGTGTATGAAGTTATTGCTTAGATGACATGCAACTCTGAAGAGATTAAGAGAGGGGAACCAATGGGAGAACCCAGAATAACATTCTGTACTCAAAATAAATATGACAAAGCATTTATTTTCCAATACAATTTGATTTGTAGATTTGCAAAGGTTTTTACAGCAAATTGAAAATAAAACTTTCAAAACAAACAGATGATCAGAAAAATGACAGTTTATCATCTAAAGTAGGAAACTATCTGCATCTGTCTAAAAGTGTTCTGTTCCCTTTCCAATCCTAAATTTGAAGTCCAAAATAGCAGTGTCAGTGATGCAACACATATTACACTCACATTTGGTGCAGTAGGCTGTGGGTTTTACTACCATACCAGGTAGATCAATTGCTGACACCTCAATGCAGCATAAGGGGGTACTACACTCCTAAGAGTTTCAGCATTTGGATGAAATTTAAAAACAAGGCCCCATCTGCCTGAGTTGGTAGTAGTTCAGGGGGATGTAAAAGATCTCATAGCACCTATCAAAAAGAGTAGAGGAAATTCCCTGATGCCTTGGCCAAATTCCCCAAAGTAGTCTAAATACCACCACAGGTCTCCCCAGTAAAGAGACTATCAGCCTAGTGGGGACAAACCCAGTCAACAAAAAAATAAATAAATAATAAAGTTACATTATTCAAAGTTTTTTTTTCAGGCAATACTTGAGCTCTGTATTAAAGGGAATTCACCAGAAGGCACTCCTGTAGCTGTCACCTTCCATTTTCTCTTAACACTTTAATTACATGACAGACCCTTAATACATAGGTCCCACAGACAGGATTTCATATGGCTTTAATTTAAAATTGTGATAATACAATCTAGTTTGTACAGTTTCATGATGAAATAGAAGAAGGTATGATTCAGCAAGCCAGAGTCTAAATAAGGTAGCATCATTTCACTTAGCTCAGCAAGCATTTCTACATGAAATTAGCCATTGCAGCAGTGAGTTTATAAATGTAGTAAGGATTTTATTTGTAACAAGAAGTACAGTTCCACAGTAGTGAATGCAATGTAATTACATTCCCTTATACATTCAATTTAAACATTATACATTTACAGAAAGTAAAATATAATGAAACACTTTTTCACTTTTATAATTTAAAGTATTTACACATATTTTAAATGTTAGTATCTAGTTTACTTTTCCTGCAGTTTTTCTTTAATATTGTTAATGTTACTGCAGTTTATTTCACACTGTAAAATAACAATTTCTCTTGATCTGCACAAATCCACAACTTTGATAAAGTCAGGTTTATTTCTCTTATTCTTATTATTCTGTCTGTTATTCATGGATCAAACAACTCCCCACATTCAGTCTTTGATGCTATTCTTCAACTCAGTGATACAGGTCCACTGATAGTATCTGTAGGACTCTATGCCATTGTTAGTAGCAAATTTCAAATATCAAATTCTTTCTAGGCTCATAATATTTGCTATCTTCATTATTGCTGCTATTTTATCTTTATCTTTTTCAATAAAAAAATTAAACAGTTAAATACCTTCAAGCATTCTATCTCAATGACATTCAACAATATGACATACTGTATATTTTCAAGCAGTAGTAGATTAAGCCACTCAAAGTAAGGAATAAAACAAATGCCTGGATCCAAAGCTTCTAGTTTTCTGTTAATTTTCCATTCAGAAAGACAATTTCTGGTTGGTGCTGCACTTCAAACTGTAAATTATATCTCTGTACTTCCAAATGCTTGGAATCTTGAAAGTATTTATTCACCCTGCAATTGCATTTCTTTACTTCTGACAAACATTTACTCACGTCTAACATTGGGCTGTGTTAGGATGGTGAGTAACACGGAAACACTGATTTTGTGGTCTGACTTCCATGATGTCTATATTCATACTGATCTCTCCGAAAGCCAAGTGTACCACATAACATGTAACTTCCTTTATCTAACTATTTAATACTTAAAGATATGTAGACATTATGTTCTGCAAATATAGAATAGCAGCACATATATAAATAATATGAAAAAGTACAAATGATTATGAGAAGAGAAAGTTACAGAGAACATATGCTGTACATACTATTGATGAAAATAGCAACACGAGACGGTCTCACATAGTGCTAAGTTAGAAAGCCAACAAATAAAGATGCTGATATATTTGGAAGCATCAATAAATATACTATGAAGTAATATTACAATAAGCAAAAAGTGCAGCCAAAATTATAGAAAGCAAGCAACAAAATCTGCCCATATAATTTGAAAAGACATTTTTTTTGCTCTTACATTTTTTGGCTCTTCATAACTGACCATCATCTGCTTCCACACCCTCTCCTCATCCATTATGTGTGCTGATATTTTTTAACTGAATATTATTTATATTTACTCCTTTATTGGGAAATAATGCAGTGACAAATAATTGTCTTATTCTCTGTTAAGCATAGCTTGTATGTAGGCAATATGGTGGTAGAAATACAATACTTTTTATAAATGAGCCATAATATAATAAGGAAAAGTGCAATGCTTAGCTGCTTAGCATTGCCACCTCACAACACTTGGTTCTTCAAGTTAGTTCTCAGCTGGGATACTTATTGTGCAGAGTCTGGCAAACCCCCTCTTATCCTTATGGTTTTCACAAGGTACTCCAGAATTGTTTTTCCTCAAAATAGCATTTAGATGTGTGCGTGTGTGTGCATTGTGAGAGAGAGTACATACCCGTGTGTGTGTGTGTGTGTGTGTGTGTGTGTGTGTGTGTGTGTGTGTGTGTGTGTGTGTGTGTGTGTGTGTGTGTGTGTGTGTGTGTGTGTGTGTGTGTGTGTATATACAAGTGCATGCATGTCTGTGTGTATTTATGTGCAGAGCTGGATCATGACAAATGGGGCATCAGGCATGGTAATGGACCTGCCTCCAGTCATACCAATAACCCATCACTTGGCCATCTGTCCTCAATTAGAACACAGCACTGTTCAAAACTGTCAGTGTGCATACATTTTTTCTTTACTTTTACAACGATCAGACATCTGGATTTAATTTAAAACTTTATTTCAAATTTGACAAGAAAAACACTGACAGACATTTGCAAAACAAATCAAAACACATCCACATTGAAGACATATTCATAGCTAAATTGCATATCTTTATTATGCACTAATTAGTGACTATGTGAAGTGTGAAGAAATTCAAAACACAGATTTCATCATTTGCTAGCATCCTAGAACAGACCACTGCATGCATGTGTCCCTTTTTGGGGCAGTCTAGGAAGCAATCTCTGATAAAGTGACTTGTTCAGATTCACATAGTAGACAACAAAAGGCTATAGGAATCAAAGCCTGTACTATATGAAGCAATTCATTCACAGCTTATAACTTTAACCATCTGCACTAAGTGCTAGACAAACTGTTGTAGCCTAACACATTGTATTTCACATCTTCATGCCTGCAAAAACAAGCAAAATTAAACATGTATTAAAATATTAACATTACAGTGTAAGAAACTTCTATGTGTGGAAGATTTTCAGTCCATATAACTCTAGTTAATCAATGTATATTAATCAGATCAGATAAAAGTAGTAGAAGTAGCAAACTTAAACTCAAGTCAAAAAATAAAAAATAAAAAAATAAAAAATATATAATTGTACAGAATTGCTAAGTATTCGAAAGTAATCCAAACAAGGCAGACAGTCTGTTTCCAGTCGAAAATCCTTTAATAACAATGCAAGAAAGTTGACAATTTACCCAGAATTCCTTTGACAGGTTACATTCCCAAAACCTATGCATGAGAGTAGCTCCTGAAGAATTATGCCTCATACATACACAGATCTGAATGAAACCTTGCTGCACACTACGATCGGGCATCCAGTAGACCTTAAACATAATTAACATCTATTTTCTATAGCAGTAAGAGAAATGTCATAATTTAATGCACACATTCCTGTAAGACTACACATCCTCCTGCCTAACTCCAGACAGGATGGCTTGACAAAAATCCCTAAAATTTGTGTTCATTTTCTACTTCATTGGTTGAATATGAACCCTGTATAAAGAAGGGGCAGCTGAACATATGTGTCCGTTCTTCCATTTATAGGACTCCTCCACCATGGGAGGAAAGATTAAGAAACAAACAATTTATACTCAGAAGTTACAATAGCATGTTGTATATTCAGGCACCACCAGTGCTTAATTTTCAGCAGATTCCATTTCTCTATTAGAGTGTGATAATTAGCAAATAATTTAACTCCTCTGTCCTCCTAGCTCAAACATAATAACCTTCATATTTCTGTCCTCTTTCCACTTCTGATCCCATAGCCTTTTAAACCATCAACCCTCTTCTCCAGTGAAGAAATCCCCACAAGGGAATAGCAGACTCTCATATTTTCAATGAGGAAATTTTATACAGGGCTCTTAAGGAATTCTGAGTCGTATATATCAAATCTCACATCTTTATATTCTCAGAAAGTTTACCCACATACCAGCTAAGTGCCCAGGGCATACCACCCTGCAGAATGTTATTCTCTAGTAACACCCATATGAGCAGATCTGCCATTTCCTCTACAACTAGCTGATATATCACAAAGGTCTGCACATAGCACCACTGTCACTTGAAAATCCACAGTCATAAAGTCACGGCTGAGGTATGTGCCACATAGGCTGGTATCCACTTTTTCTAATTGTTTCATACAAAACATGAAACTAGCTTAGTGATCTTACCTAGCCTTTTACTCCCATCATATGCATATATGTCTTACAACATACAGAATTAAAGGGGCAGAAACATCTTAACCACTGCTATCTTCACCAAAGGATGCAGATGTAGCCTTCTTCAGCTGTGTACCCAAACAATACATGCCTCTAAATTCTCTTTAAATGTATCTCAGCCATCCTACAGTAGTTAGGGTGTAAGATGCTAACTATATACCTAAGGGTATGCAATCCCATAGGATAGCAAATGTCCAGAGACCAGCCTGAAGTTTCATCACCTTAGAATTGAAGGGAATTAAAGTAGTTTCAAGAACTGTAATTCAACCTGGATATTGCTCCAAAGGATGCCATGTTTTCTATTATTATTATAGAAACATCCATTTGAGGATTTTGGGTAAGAATCAAATAATCATCCACAAATATCATAATATGTTTTTCAATCCCCAATAAATTCTACACATCACTACCTTCTATCTGATTCAAAAATATATTTAAGCATTCTTTGAACAGGAAAATAAAAGAGAGATGGGGAAGTGGGCATTCATGTCTGGTATCCCTTTCAAAACAAAAATAATTAGACAGAAGACCATTCATAAGAATTCTCCACTTTGGTTCCTTATACAAACTGCACTGACTGAACATATCTCTCAGGTAATTTCATAGCTGCCATAACTTCAAAGATATAATCCCATCCAAGGGACTCAACATTTTTTTAAAATCAATCATCAGAGCTACAGCAGGCTCAGGTACCTGAAACAGGCCTTTCAGGATGTCATCTGCACGTGAGTGGTCTTTGATAAAATCATCTTGATGTAATCCAGGAAGTATGCCATGAAGTCTTTCAGCCAATGCTTTGACACCGAGTTTTAGGTCCACTTTTATTAAAGACATCAAACTATAACTTGGTAGAAGTGAAGAGACTTTATTTGGTTTTGAAAGAATTATAATGGCAGATGACCTGTATGACAGGTTAACTTCACTTCCTTGCTGAAAGAAAACAAAAGGCAATCAAGGGGATTCATCACTTGGTCTTCTAGAGCTTTAACATTTTCAATATTTAGGCAATTTGGCCTCAGGCCTTCCTTTTGGAGCCTTCTTTATAGCTTTCTAGACTATTCTACAGTTATAGGGTAATTTAGAGCATCCATCTTAACATCTTCCAACTGCTAAAGTTCACATATTGTTAATCAGTCCCTGTCTTTGAGCTTATAAGTCTCACCCCCTTCACTAACTTATTTTTATACAAGTCCTGATAATCATCTTTAAATGTTATGTTATTGCCCACATTATCTGTAACTAATCCCATATACAAAAGAAAAAAAAACTGAAATAATAGTTTTATGCTTTCTCTGAGTTTACAGGCTAACAACCTATCTTGTTTATTCCACATTACCCAAGATCATAAGGCATATCTCTGTGAAAACATTTGAGCCCTAGCCCCAGTAATTGGTCATGTTTCTTATGTTGGGCCTTTTACTGTTTCAGCACGTCTTCATCCCTGAACCTAGCCTTCTTTCATAAAGCAAGAAGGCTATCAGTACTCTCCTTAGTATGCAATATCTTTGTAGCCACACTCGGAGATAACTTGGATTTAACACACTTACACAAATTCTGCTTTTCTAGCTTCAGGGAATGCACCAAATCATAATAGGAATGCTACCAAGGGGGTTCCTTATGAAACAATCCCTCTCTCTTGTCTTAATATTCTCCATTAACTTTGGCTTAATAAGCATGAGTTGGTCAATTTACCACAAACAACTCCTCTCTTCTAGCTTCATTTGTATATCCAACAGAACGAAAGCCTTGTCCATTTGTAGAAGAGACATATTTACTAGAACTTGCTATCCAACAAGCTGCATTATTGGAGACCAAACAGAAATCCAGTCTTCCTGCTGATTTACCTATCAGGGTAACTAAAGTAAATTCATCATCCATCAGATGCTGTAAGTGCCAGCTGTCATTTAACCATCTTCTTCAATGCCAAGTTCAAAAACCTCTATGTCTAAGAACAGTTCCAACTGCTGAGAGGCATAGTATCTCATGTAGTGTCCAGCACATAGTTATTGTCCCCTGCTGGTAACACTGGGATGTGTGCAGCTCTCATTGTATCAATAACACAGAGGAATCCATAAAAGAACATCTGGGCATCTTTTTTATAAATATATATTGTCCTAGTAGCAAATCCCCCTCTAGTATTCTGAACTTAAGCCATATCCATTTTCTCCCCTCTTTGCTTTATTCTCATGTAATTCCCACCCTAATGTAGGTCTATTTCCTATTAACACTGCAGCCTTAGATGTCTTATTAACACTACAAATTATAGAGCCCCTCCAGAAATTTTCTAGGATATGCACACATTTATAGGACACAACACTTCAGTAATCATGTAACATCTGCCTTGATTTTGTGTCCAGTTTTTCATATCATGTCTTAAAGGGGCTATAAAGCTCCCCTCACATTTAAAGAGTTAAACAATATTATTACTGACCAGTATAAAAAATAAGAAAAAAAAATAATAAGAAAAAACTATGGTCTGTAACACACAATCTAAAAATAAACTTGTACAAATAGATTATCTACACCAATGTTGTTAAGTTTCAAAATGATGTACAGGCTAAACTGTTCTCAAGATGTACACATTAGGTGTCAGGAAGTCATGCAGCTACAAAGCTTGAACATTCACATCTTTGAGGAACTTCAAAATTAAATCAACCATAGTCCCTGAACAGTCATGTTTCCCCTTAGACTTTTTCAATTTTGATCTCTTACCCTTGGTGTGGATAGCTTGTTAAGCCATAAAGCATTCAAACACCTTATTTTCTCCATCTGTAGCACTTACCTGCGTAGTATTTTCCTTGTATCTAGCTCTTTTTATGTCCAGAGTCCCTCTATTGATGTCCAAGTTCTCCTCTCCCTTATTGAACACTGCGTACCTATTCTGGGTCAGCATGTCCAAGAGAAAAAGATGCTTCACTGGATCTTTCCAAGCTCTAGGAGTGTCCACTGTAGCATGCATCAGGCCATTATCTGCTATCATAGGACTCCCTTGCTGGTTTAATTTAAAACTTGCCGGGATCACTTAGAATTCCCTCAATCCTGTTATCTACCGTGACCTCACAAGGAACTGCCAAAGTTGCCGGTGCTAGTTTTCAAATGCCTTTAACTGTCTGATTATACACAGCTTTCATAGCTAAATGGTATGGCAAAAACAAATAGGCCATTTCAGACTGAGAAAAGGAATAGCATGTATTGTCTCACTTATGTTGCAAGACTGCTGGATACCTAAAAAATGAAGGCATTTGGTAAGCATAACATAAAAGCTTCATTTCTTGAAAATTATACCAATTTTTGACACAGGCTTTGTTATAACATCACCTTATATCATTTAAACTTAAACAGCCTGTCTGCCTTCATTAGCTTTATGTAGATGTACTTCTTTATCTGCAAAATTGAGGCACTTACAATCTATTAGCTGAGATGGAACCCTTGCAGGACTCATTGGCTTCAACACTTAAGTGCATGTTCAATAATAAACTGATTAGGGGTCTGGATCTTTAGTGCTGTGCACAGTTGTTCCATAAAAACAAAAGGCATGTCACCATCTCTATATTCTCAGATACCCCAAACAGCCTCAGGTTATTTTACCCCAAAGTGTTATCCAGATCTTCTACCTTCTCTTGAAAAGCTATAAGATTCACAGTATGGGGATCAACTGTCTCTGTGAACTCATAAAGCTGTGTTGCCTGCATGTCAAGAGCTGATTCTAGAAATGAGGTTTAGACTATACAATCCTCAACAGCTGATGCTTCACAGCTCCATTTTCAGTTGGGCCTGTTTCCTCCAGCACTTTATCCACCAAATCCATAACATTATCCAATTTGGTATTAAGAGCTTCAAGAAAGGTACTATTTTAATATTATATCTCATTCTATGCTACAAACATATCTGCCTCTCTAAAAGCACAGATATCCTAAAAGCTACATTAGTTCCAGTAGCTGCTGGTGACTTCAAATTAAAGGAGGGCTGCAGGAGACAGCTGAATGGGTGGGGCCAATGGGAAGGGGTGCAGCCAGCTAGAAAGGATTGGAGCTATGCTCAAAAAACTCAACTGGAACTTTAATTAAATATGCTGCCCTGGGTGCCAAACCGTCATTATGAGAGTCCAATCAAGATAAAATGAATGTAGAAGAAAGAAATATTTCAATGTAGTGGCTACATGACAGCTTACTTAATGTCTAGATGGAAACATTAAGGTTGTGAGGCATGAAAAAATAAATTACTTTTTAAATACATTACTGGAATGCCAGTCAAAATAAAGTATAAAAAAGCAAGCAGCACTCAACTCAAACCACATCTCCTTGCACTGCAGTTCTAATTATAATTTATATTCGGCTTTATAAAATTACCAAGTAACATGCTGAAAGTAGCAATCTCTGTGATACCCCAACTTGTAAATATGTTTCTTATCCAAACAAGACCTGCTGCCTGACAACAACTATATACTTGTTTCATGGAGAAGACATGATCAAAGTAAAAAAATGAACAGCAAACAAGAAACAAGCTCAAGATAAATTGCTTAAAGGATTACTGCACAGGTTATGGACCACACATGATAGATTGGCAGTTTAGTTTACGGGTAAAGCCTGCAAAGATGACTGCAAGTCTCTAATAAATGCAATGAGCTTCTGAAAATACTGTAATCCTCTCCTTTATTACAAATACTGTCATATGCATTTCAATATCTAAGGCTTATACATTTTCTAGTTATGTAAATATTCTCTGCATGGCAACAATAAAAAGGCTTTCAATGTTGTTAATTGTTTATCAGTATAGTTATTAAAGCTTACTTGCATCTTAGAATCTCCAACAAGCTTACCTGATCGTCATTAAAACATTGCTGCTTAAGCACAGAGCAACAGGACACTGTGACAACATGCATTTTCTGAATAATAAGAAGCATAAATCAACAGTATAAAAATATGACAAAAAAACAGAACATTCTGCAAAATCAAGGACAGATGAAAAGCCACTGTCGTACTTGTGTCTACCTTGGATGGGAGAATACTCTGCACACTTACACTGCATAACTGCTCCTTGCCTTGCTTGGACACATCCAGAGACACTACATGGGGGAGTGGGGTGCAACAAGTATGTCAACATTTGAAATGTCTCTGGCTGATGGTAATTGCTCTGACACTCATACCTCTCAACCTCAGAGCAAGAAATCTGGACAAAACCATACATAGAAGTAGGACACAGGCCCAAAAATAATGGCAATTTTTAAATATTGCTCTTATAAACTTAGAAAGATAATAGAATAATAGAAGGTCTTGCCAGAAATTTCTGAAGGGTATGAAATCTGAAACTCAAATGTCTGCCATTATTTTCTAACTTCAATCTTTAATGATTTGCCACTAATTTGCCAGAAAACCACAATTTTATGAAAAACGGACCAAAAATGTGATGCAAAAATAATTGCCACACAATACAGCTGGGAACCTGTCAAAAAAGGGACACCTTTTTAATATTAGCACTGTTAACTTGAGCATCTGACAAAATAAGAAAATCTACATGCATTTCTGAAATATAAGTAGTCTATAACTCTGATCATTACAGTTATTTATAATTGTAAACCCTCCACGTTTTCTTCCAAAATTGCCATTTTGCGAAGGGATTATTAGGGGAAGAGTAGTATTTTGAGCTAAAATTGGGGACAGTTGAGAGGTTTGGATATTCCTAATTCTATAAAGTGATTTATTTGCACTTATCTCTCAACCTCTTAATGCAGGAAATCTGGACAAGGCCGAATATATTGGGAGAACATTCAAACAGTACTAAAAATTGCTCTTGTATAAACTTAAGACAGTTGATAGAATAACAGATCTTGGTTTAGCATGCATTTTTCTGAAGGTTATGATGTCTGAAACTCAATGTCTGTCATTATTTAGTGACTTCAATCTTAAATGATTTGCTAGAAAACCACACATTTTATGAGGAACAAACCAAAAATAAGAAGCAAAAATCTATTCATTTTGCAAAAATCTGGACAGTTGAGAGGTATAGTTCAGCCGGGGCTGTCTGAATTTGCTGCCCTTCCCCCCTCACAAAGTTTTGGTCGAATGGAGCCTCCCCCCTGCAGCCATTCCAGTGTCCCATTCCTTGTTTATTTCACCCCATTTACCATAAACACTGTAATGTGCATACTGCTTTATGTCTGCGATGATTTGGATTTCATTTGAAAGTTTTATTTTGCATTTTACAGCACAAACACTAATATATATATATATATATATATATATATATATGCTAAACAAAGCAATGCAGTCTCACAATGAAAATGGACTTAGCATTAAAACTTCTCTGCCCTTGAAACTGACATTCATTGAAACAGCATTGAAACCCACATTCAAAGAAAATACATTTTGCCAGTGGCAGATAAAGATTAACTTTGGGCTGTTTTCAAATTATAGGCCCCTTGCACATGAAACATGCATGTGCTCTTTGATACACCTTCCTGATTGTATTAAGTTATATTCCTTGTACAATACAGTACAGTTGTCAGAGAGCATTTTAAATGTATTGTTTTGAACATTTTTCCAGTAAACAATGAAACAGAATTCATGCACCAGTAATGACAAAACTGCCCAATTCAGAACATTTCCATCATAAAAGTCTACTCAAACTTTTACAATCCAACAGTATCAGTAACAATGCACAATCTCTGAAGAAGTAAAAGTCATCAAAATAATTCCACATTAAAGAGATCTGTTACTAATTAAGAGACTGCTGCTAGCAAACAACCTTATATTTCATTGTTTCATCTACAAATAAAGTGCCTGTTGCCCTTGAGGAATAAATTGCTAGCAATATTGCAATAGGGAATGGATGGCAAACTGATAACAGGTTCATAGTTACTAGGTATCTTTGCCAAAAAGGACTGCAGCATCCACCCCCTTTACAACACAGTACAGTATCAGCAATGCATCTACCTACTGTGGGAGTAGAAGCCACAGCTTTCTGTATAAATAGCAAGTAAACTACCTGTTGTACTAATAACATTGCAAGCCAACTCAGCATAAGCAGTGCTAAATATTTGTCCCCCTGCAGCTCTCAGCTCCTTGTAAAATCTACTCGACACTGAGCTGTATCTTTGAACTTTGCAGCACAAGAAATCTGGAAAAAGCCGAAATTTATTGGGGGGGACAAAAGCCTCCAAACCAGGGACATATTTTAAACATTGTTTGTATAATGTTGGAAAGTTGCTAGAATAAAATGCTGTGTTACCACCATACATTTCACTGCCAAGTCGTGAACCCAGGACCCTGTGCCAGACAGTCAGAGAAACATACCACTATGCCATATCAGCTGTTTTATGAAAGAGAGGAAGACTGAAACTTAAATGGCTACCATTTAGTGAATTCAGTTCTCACCATAGCTGTCAACCTCTTAGCACAAAACACCTGTACAAAGCCAATAATGGGGGAATACAGCCCCCAAACATATTCAGTGAATACAGTTTTCACCATAACTCTCAACTTCTTAGCAAAAAAACAACTGGACAAAGCCAGTAATGGGGGAATACAGCTCCCAGACATATTCAGTGAATTCAGTTCTCATCATAGCTCTCAACCTTAGCACAAAAAACCTGGACGAAGCCAATAATGGGGGAATACAGTCCCAAAAATAGGGAGAAATTTCAAATATCCATCTTATAAACTTAGAAAATTTCTAGAATAAAAGATATTGTGTTACTGTGTACTTTCTGAAGAATATGAAGTCTGAAATTCAAATGTCTGTCATTTTTATTTATTTAAAATTTGTTAACCAGGAAAGTCTGACTTGGAACAAAAGCCAATTTTCAGCAGAGGCCCAGGGAGAAACACTCCAGACACATGTCTTTGTAAGATGGAAGGACACCAGAGCACCAAGAAAAAAACCCACACAAACACAGGGAGGACATGCAGACTCCACTAAGAAGGCACCCCAGCTGAGAATCAAACCAGAAAATCTGTAGCTGCCAGGCAACAATGCTACCACTGCACCACTGCACTACTGACTGTGTACGGACAAAAAATGCAGAAACCACAGATTTTATTTTTATTTATTTAACATTTGGAAACCAGGAAAGTCTAACTTGGAACAAAAGCCAATTTTCAGCAGAGGCCCAGGGAGAAACACTCCAGACACATGTCTTTGTAAAATGAGAGGACACCAGAGTAAACCCACACAAACACAGGGAGGACATGCAGACTCCACACAGAAGGCACCCCAGCCAAGAATCAAACTAGAGAACCTGTAGCTGTCAGGCAACAATACTACCACTGCACTACTGCACTACTGACTGTGTAAGGAAAAAAAACATACAGAAGCCACAGATTCTATGAGGAACAGAACTGAACAAATATGAGGCAAAAATCTGCAAATGTTTTACAAATGGTGGGTAGGGAATTCAGGCTCATGCCCCCTGTACCCAAGGTACAGGGTTCAAGCCCACCACCATGTATCCTGAGTTCTCTCTAGCCACCAGTATATAGCAACTGGGGGCATATAAAAGAAGAGTCTTAATCTCTGCTTTAGATCATCTAAAAGCCTTACCTTGAGTTTTGCTGCTCAAATTCAGCTCTATTAATCATTTATTGTCATGTTAACTACATATCCATAACCTTTATTTCTTATTACTTGTACTGTATTCCTACATCTGGGGCACAGTGTTTTGTTATCTGCATAGAATATGTAATTCACATTTATGGTGCTTTAAGGCCTACAGGACTGTAATGAATTTTGCCTTTTATAAACTGAATTATAGTTCTGATCTCATGCCTTTATACCACAGTTTTCCAGACTATAGTAAATACATTACAAAAGTGTCTGTTCTTTCTTTTTTTTTTTTTGCATTTCCTTTTTTTATATATTTAATGCATATAATTATTACTACTGTTAGTTGCAAAATATTGCTCTATCATTTTGACTTTAGTATTCCGAGATCCTTAAATTATCTTATGCATAAATATACTTGCACATCCTGATCACAGAATGAATGGACACCACTGCAAATATGCCTGTTATTTATATGCAGTAAAAATAACTCTTAAATATATAAAATAGAACCAATACACCCTGTTTGCTTTTTATCATATTATTCTCATTTAGAGAACTAAATGGGAGGCGTAAAGAACTTTTCATTACTTCAACTTTATTATTAGGAATTGCAGAATAAGACTGAACAAGAAAAAACTGATAAAATATAAAATTAATCATACTCTCTCTCATCACAATCAAACACACACACACACACACACACACACACACACACACACACACACACACACACACACACACCAGTACCTGACTTCAGTTGAGTGCTTATGTTCTTCTGCAGTATCCAGAATCAGTTCCCTGCTGAGTCCGTTTCCCAAGTCCCGCACAAGCAAATGGCTGGTTTCCTGTAGGCACAACTGTCCCGCTCAAGCTAATGACTGGTTTCCTGTCCTCCAGGCTGGTTTCCCCATGAGAGTAGGCTCCAGCCTGCAGACAATGTAGTTTGGAGTCTTTCCATTCTATGCGGTCATCACCACATAGACTTCTGGGCATCTGCAGGGCAGAGATGCCTTCCCCTCTATCCGGACTGCCGACACAGCAGTCTAGAGTTCTGTTGAGTTCCAGGAACTCCAAGCATGCATGCGCGGACTTGCAAGACTCGCGATTTTTTTTGTTTATTTCTTCTACAGTTCCGGGACTCGCAATTTCTTTTTGATTTTGTTTTTGTTTTTTCTCTTCTTTTTACAGCTGTGGGGGCTGTAGTCCTGCAGTCCTATAGCACAAGCCACCCCTGCTTAGTTCCCTGTCCAGGTCTCTCAGGTACTGTATCTTTTAAAAGCAGACTACCATAAACACGAAAACACCATTAAATATAATTTTACAGCACAGCCCTCCCAAAGAACTGAAAGCAGCTACTTCATAACTGGCCAACTCTATCCCTAATCTAGTTATAATACTCCCAGGCCCCTGCTTACACTTATCAAGGGTATCAAAACTTGTCAGAAATTTGGGATGCATGGCTAGGCTTAAAAAGGCCCTTGTGGTCATTAGCCTAGTAAATACATATGAACCTATGAAGCTATGGATCATGTTTGCCTGAGAGTTCCTTTTGGCCACAAACCCATTTTGGTTGGTGCCATGAATATTGTTGCCCTTTAAGAAAGCAGTAGACCTTCCTCCATTAAATGTTCTTTGGCTAACAGGCTTGTAGCTCCTTGGATCTTACCTACTTTCCACATAAGGGTACCACAGTTACTGTCTTCTATTTCACAGGTACTTCTGCACTGGCTAATGATCTATTGAAGCCTTTGTTCTGAGGATCTGATTGAACACTGCCCAGATACCTGGACAAAAATTTAATAGGAAGTGGTTTCTCTGGTCCCTGTCTTTCAACTTCCTTAGGTGAGCCAGTTCCCTCCCAACCTGCTTCTTTACTTTTATAGTATACTACTACCTCCCTCCTAGTATGGCACTCCCTTGCTTTCCTTTGAAAAAACGGAAGTTAAACCTTTATTCTATACTTCTGCTTTTTCCTAATACTCCATGATCTTTTCCCATTTTTTCCTCAGCTTGGCCTAATGTGTCCCTTCAGTTTTTCTGCTAGGTACCTAAAGAAGCTTTTTTCCTCATCCTGACACCTCCTGTCAACACCCTTTCAGTTTTCACCTTTGCTGCCCTTCTCTTTGTCTCCTTGCTCTGTGTCTCATTCCATCTCTTGTATGCCCTGTCTTTTGCCCCACTCACTAGCAGTCTAAGCTCTGTATGCAGCCACATTGTCCTTCCCTTTTGGCCTTTTTACCTGTTCCTGAAATTCTTGTCCATACCTCTGAGTATTATAGCCTGACCCACTCCCATAGGGTATTTGCTGCCTCAGTTTGTCCTGAGTTCCCCAAGTCATCCTTGACTCATTCTCCAGTTCATTCTAATCCAGTCCTCTAAAATGTCACACTATCATTTTTATCCCTTTCTCCCAGCTCTAAAGCACACAGTGGCATGATTACTGGATTACTTCAGCTGGATACCCCTGACCTCTCCACCTTGGTTAGAAGCACGTCCAAAGCTCAATCCCATGTAATACCATTACACACTAGTGGGTAAACCTCTCATGGTCAAATACTTCAGTATGCTCTCACTGTCTATTTACCTTCAAGCTTGGAATCTCCTGATCTACTCCTGGAAGATTCATACCTCTCAGGACTATAAACATCTTCTTCCTAACCCACTGCATTACTCACTTCTCCCAGCCTTGTCTCTCATCCTTCTCCTTTAATATGCCTGTGGGTTATACGTTGTACAATTCTCTGTACCAGTCTATCAGCATTACCCACATGTCTTATACCTTAACTATCAGGGCACTACCCTAGCTTATGTCTATAAGCCATTCCTTAATCCCTTCATGTGCTGACAGTCCCCCTCCACTGTAACCACACAATGGATGCCCTCCTTTATGTAGCTCACTATTCCACCTCCAACCCTTCCTTCTATATAATTTCTGAGCACATTATACCTGGGTTCATCAGTGCTCCACACAGCCTTTTCATTGGCCCATGTTTTGTGATACCAGTAATGTCTACCCTACCCTCCTTCATCACTGCCTGAAACATTGCCATCTTCTCACATCAGGATCATTCTGATTTTATTGGCAAGTCAGATCAATACTATGGGGGCTATGGAGACTACATTGCAAGCTTCTTCTGCCAGGACAGGTTAGTGTCCCACTCTATGTGCTTCCTTTTGCATATCAGTTAACTGATGCATTTTTTATACTTAAAATGTATACAAGACACAACCATCTTAAAACATTAGCTCATATTCAAATATACTTTAGAAGATTTATCACTTTCCTTAAAAATTACTATTAGCATAATATTAATGAACTGTAGCTTAACTCGTATCAATGAATTTTAAAATTTAATAAAAACAATAAGCATTACCTATGCTATTTCAATTGTATGCTCCAAATTAATTTTACCTTATTATATTACATTTATAAAATATACTAGAGTTCAAACTAAAAATATAATCACTTAAGGTCATACCATATTAAATGTATCCAATAGCAACTTGTGCATAATTTTGGCTTTACAATACCAGATATTATATACTGAATCACCATACATATTCTATTCTTTTCGTGAATTGACTATAAGCATGTTTAAAATGATTCATCTGGCAAGACCTGCATGAATAACGTCTACTCATTTTTCAAAGAGAAATGGCAACTACTAATTATATTTTGAAACAAATATGGGGTAAAAGATACACTAGATTTAAGCTCAAAGGATTTTTTGCATAATAGAGTGTGTTTTCCGTTTTCCTTTTAAGTATACTTTCTCACAAATGCTACTGTACTTTTGGCCAGTGAGTTTTATTGTTTGAATATATTTTATTACACTTTTGTAATTTTATAGGACAAGTAAATAGCTCCTATCTGTTTTTGGAATGTACCATAATTAACATTTTTGTCTTTGACAATAGAATTCAGTTTGTACTGTGTTGATGACTGTTCTTGTTTTTCATCTGGAATTTTCCATCTGTGAGCTACAAAGAAAGAAAATAATGCCATGTCCAAATTATTTGCACAATGTGTTTGCTTAACTGGATAAGTGAACTATACAAAACTGACCCTTCTTGGCTGTGATTGACAGACAAAATATAAAGTGCAGTAATACACTGCAAGACAGTAACATCCAGTATACTAATACAGGCATAGTAACACATTAGAGCTATAAGTAAAATTAGCAAACCAACCAATTCCTGGCCCATTTAATGATCTACTCTTTTATATTAATGTTGTGCATTGTATTGATGATATCACCATGTGGAACAAAACCAAATACCCAAGTACACAATGTCCACCAATAAACCCATATTACTAGCTTCCCATGTGTTCTGCTAAAGAATTTGCTTTTCGCATTCTTCACGATCAAACATCAGATGTCTGTGCAGGTGGTTATATTTTAGGGAAGGGAAAGGAGGCCTGCTGTTCATATATGTGTGACAGCAGCATGTTCCAATGTATTACTGTGTTCTGTTGCACTCTCACATTCATCTGTCTGACATCAGAGTGGTACACAGTGGTACACAGAAGGTGGCTGTCTTTTTGGGGTATGAATAAGGAGATATATATGTTTGACAGCAGCCACTTGAAATATATATGACTGTCACGTCTTCTGCTTTAGCTTTCATCACAATCTAACACTAGAATGGTGAACAGAAGCGGATTATCTTTTTTTTTTTCATTCCTTTTGGGTTAATAGGGAGCAGACACTATTCCAAGATGCGATTTGTATATTTACGCAAACATTTATTTTCTCAGTTTATTATGAACTGCTGTTTAGACGGACACTACCTATTTCTTCCTTGGAATCGAAAATAAGTTTAATTTTTTCCCTTACTCATTTAGTTCAGGCCATTATTGGATCAAAAAGTTGGAAAAGCTCTATAATGCAGCTCAAAGCATCAATTGCCCCATAGCATCTGAAGGCATAGTGCACCCAGACTCTGAGCTTGATCCAACTGTGTTTTTTTTTTGGTCATTACAATACACAGTTGGCCACTTAAAGCGTGTTGAAAATAAACATGAAACGGAAACTTTAAGAATAAGACTCAACTTTTTCCTTAATTATGATTTCTGTTCACTCCATCATTGGATTAAAAGGTTGCTAAATAAAAAGCTATTCTAAAAAGCAAATCATAGCATTTTATAACCCCATGGCTCCTGTCTTAACTCACTTATTTCTTCTACATTATTAAATTGCAGCCTTGGTCAGTTGGTGGGTGTCAGAAGTATGCAGGAAAAAGCTGAACCGTAAGTCAAGATGTGAGAAAATATTGAAAAAATAAGCTGGATGGTGGAAGCATGGCTAGCATAGGGGTGGGAGGCAAAGGAATCCAGGAGATGTGAGGGGGGAGGCAGTGGGCAGTTGGTGTTGCTATAGATCACTTCGCCTAGGTTGCCATTTCATCTAAGGCAGTCCCTGACCCCCATATGCATGCATGCACACACACAGACACTCACACACACACACACACACACACACACACACACACACACACACACACACACACACACACACACACACACACACACGCACACACACACATCTGTACAGACATTCATACACAGATACACAGAGGCACACACAGACACATGCACACCCACAGACAGACATGCACACATCTATTGCCAGTGAACTTTACATCCATGATCTCCCCATCTGTATAAAGCAGTAGATATCAAAGACTCACAGACACACTCACATATATATATATATATATATATATATATATATATATATATATATATATATATATATATATATATATATATATATATGCTGTCACAATAAGCATGAGCACATGTAGTCACACTAACCACCCCCACACACACTGTCCCAGAATCCACACATCCACATACATATAGACATTCACTTGCACCCACACACACACACACACACACACACACACACACACACACACACACACACACACACACACCACTGCAATAGTTACCTGGATGCATTGCAAACATACTTCACTTTGTTCCCATTCTCCCATTAAAATGGATAGGTGCAATGCAGCTAATATCATGCATACTTGTACATTTTGTGCACTGTTCTGCATGGATCTTGAGGAATGTAAACATGTATGACTCTGTGTTTCACAATTATCTTTGCAGGCAGTACACTGGGAAGCACCAGGGCATAACTTCCATAGCCCATTCACACAGACTACACACAGCTCTGAAACCATTCCGTGCGCAGTAGAACAGAAGCACACCAATGAACACCAAGGTATCAGTGACTTGCAGATACCTTACATACTATGTAAAGCCACTTGTGCAGTTTTGCACAGTACGCAAGCTGGCTTTGAATTCCAGCCAGAGTCTTGATAGAAGCATTCATATATACAGCAAGCATTTCTTGAGTAAATCAGTTCCATTTACATAGATCAGAAATTTACTGGTAAGAAATATATATTTTTTTATTTTGTAATTACACATACTACCATGCTGGGTTAACATAAATAGTGTTTTGAAGCTTGCATTTCGATTACTTATTCACGTCTGAACTACACTTTAGCACTTCATGCTTTAGTTGCAAGTATCTCATTTTTTTATTTCATGCAAGTCATTTGTTAATCAGGTAAAAATAATAAACTAGACTGTGTCACTTCAGGAGTGACCTAAGAGTTGGTGCCTTTTGAAATTTAGGGAATATAATTCCAGTCTTTGGCACTGTAGAACTTAAATTGTGAACAAAGAGAACATATACTATATCAGAATTGCAGTATCTCAGTGTTATTTCCCCTCCTTAAAGATAAAATGATCTTACAGTTAGTATATGCAAACTGTAGGGGTATAAAAGAGTTCCATTTCCCATACTGAAGATTGTAAAAACACTTGAAAGTATTAACAGTGAATTTTGGAATTTGTGTGTGTGTGTGTGTGTGTGTGTGTGTGTGTGTGTGTGTGTGTGTGTGTGTGTGTGTGTGTGTGTGTGTGCGTTTGTGCATGCATGCTACAATGCATATGTGTGTGTGTTATCGGTGTGTATGTGCATGTGTATGTATGCATGTTTTTTTTTTCATTTGGAGAGTGTATGTATGCGTGTGGGTCACAGTGTGGGTTTTTACATGTGAGTGTGCATGTTTGTACTTATGTGTGCACACACGTGTGTGTGTGTGTGTGTGTGTGTGTGTGTGTGTGTGTGTGTGTGTGTGTGTGTGGTGTGTGTGTTTGTGCATGCATGCTACAATGTATATGTGTGTGTTATCTCTGTGTATGTGCATGTGTATGTATGCATGTTTTTTTTTTCATTTGGAGAGTGTATGTATGTGTGTGGGTCTCAGTGTGGGTTTTTACATGTGAGTGTGCATGTTTGTACTTGTGTGTGTGTGTGTGTGTGTGTGTGTGTGTGTGTGTGTGTGTGTGTGTGTGTGTGTGTGTGTGTGTGTGTGTGTGTGTGTGTGTGTGTGTGCATGTGTGGCTCAGTGTATGCATGTGTATATGTTTTAAGCTGCAGTTTAATTTTTCATTGTCAAGATTTACATTGTCAAGTCTTGCTCTTTGTTTTGGACAAATCCTTAAAAGCACCAGTTTTGGTTATTCAAATGAAGATTGAATTAATCAATCCTAGGTCTAAAGGGTGAAACTCACAAGGCTTAACTTTAATGTACTGCTAAAAACTCAGATATGGGAGAGGCACTAGTTGCATGGCATGAATGCTAAAATAAATCTGTAGTATAAGGTGCAATTGTTCTCTTCTTGTCTAGCTTATGGGGACAAGGCTAAACCTGCAGTAAAATCACAACAGGTACATAGGACTACTGCAAAGGGAATCACAAATAATTCAGACAAGGGTGCCACATATCAGGTGGTAGCTCGTGTAATGCTGTCTTCAGCACTGGAATCATTACCATGTATATGTATTTTCTGTATCAAAGACAAAATTAAAGCCAGTTTAATTACCCGGATTTGGTTTCAGCAAATTCAGATAAGGAAATCCTTGTACCAGCTGGTGGTTGTCATAATGCTGTCTTCAACACTGGAAACATTACTCCGTGGATTTATTCTCTGAAGAAAAGATAGTGCAGAACTTAGCTTGGGTAATGCTGTTTTAATTATTAGGACATTTCTTCACTATCTTGAATGGCTTTGATATCAAAAATTATGGTCTTGGCTATATAGTCCCAAATGAGATAAGGTTATATTTTTTATTGCATACTTAACAAACCCTGTAATGATCATCCAGTGACACACAGAGCACATTTTTGTTTTCTCAAGTGTGAGTACTGTATAGGCAAAACTGGGCCACTTTTTTCAGTGAAGAAATTTCAGATAAAGTTTCTGGTAAATGGCTAAGCTAATAAACTCTTACATGAATGAATTGAGAATATTACTTTTCAGGGGTGACAGGTGCTGACTGAGGTTTTTTTGGGGGGGATAAACTATTGGCTGGGTTTGTAAAGGCCCCAGTGCCATTAGCCTAGTAACCTCCTATGATCGTATGATGCTATGATCAGACAGCTGTTAGACCATTTGTTCACAGGTAGGTTGATCATATATGCTGTTTGTGATCTTGGTTTGAAAATGAGCCTTGTTTACTTTATGGACAGTCAGTTTATTCTGCAACACACTTAAAGGACAATGTCCTCCTCTTCATTGTGAGGAAAGCTTTGCCTCTGCTAGTGATAGGCACAGCAGCAATCAAACCAAGACACCAATGTGGCTAATGTGTTATTGGGCTGCTGGTTGTCAGCATGTGTTCCCCTCTAAGTTCATTAAAGCAAGACCAGAAAAGAGGTTAGATAAGATTCTACATTGCATCACATTTGTTTGATGATAAAAGAAGACAATACAGCTATCTAGTTTGCCCTTTAATTAAGTGCATTTAACCTTCCTACACCAGTCCCATGTCCATACATCTATGGAGTCCCACTCCAGCATCCATTCCAGTATCAAGTTCATGGGGATTATAACCCTGGTTGTAAATGAGATGTAGCTAGGCCATTTTGAGCCCAAGGTGAGACCCTCATTTGGTGGCCCAAATTATAACCTCCAATTTGGAATATAGTTACTGGCTTGATGTTCCTAGTACACCCACATTCCTCCATATCTCACAACCTCCTAGAGCAAGAAATCTGGACAAAGATATGAATAAAAGTGGGACAAAGGCCCCAAAATAGGGACAATTTTTAAATATTGCTCTTACAAACCCAGAAAGCTGATACAATAAAAGATTTCACATTAGCATTAATTTTTGAAGGGTATGAAGTCTGAAACTCAAATGTCTGCCATTATTTTCTAACTTCAGTCTTTAATGATTTGCCACTAGTTTTCCAGAAAAACACAATTTTATGAAAAAACTGTCCAAAAATATGGAGCAAAAATCTGGACATTCTGCGAAAATCTGTACAGTTGAGAGGTATGCCTACCTCTTGGAGTCATATCTTCTGCTCTCCCACAAATGTGCTTCAAAAGTTCTAATCACTGCCACAGGACTTTCTTATCTTTTGAGTGGAGGAGTTTCCTCAGTCAAGGTTGACTGTAAACTGAGACGTAACTTCAGTTGCCAGTTCAGCCCTAAAAAATATATGCAGCATCTCTGTTTTCTGTGTGTGCAATGGGTAGCTAAGGCTTGCTTACTTTTAGGTTTTTTCTTACCCTACAATTCATCCCATTACCACATCCAGTCATTCTGGTGTCGGTCAGGCTTCTTGACTCTGGAGGGAGAAACTTCTTCTCCACTTGGCAATCAAGGAAATCCCAGGCTCTCAGTCCCATCCCAGCAAAATGAAAAAAATAAAATAAGTTTAGCATTATTTCTTTTCATCTGCTAAATGACAAAACTACTGAAAAAATAAAATAAAATAAAGCCAACAAGAACAAAGTCATTAACACTAATATGAAATGTGCATTTCAAATGTTGCTACTTCTCTCATATATAAACCCCCCCACTAAACTGTCTGTACTACCCCACCCACTACAGCCATGACCAACCAGAAGACTTCCCCATTAACTATGAACCTATCCTCATTTATACTCTTCAAGAAAAATCTTGATGAGTGGATGGGAAATAGGAAATACACCCCGGAGATCACTTTTGTGGCTTTGCTCGACAGGGGCACAGGAAATTAACTTTCTTGGGTTGGTGTAAGCCAGGGAACTTTGTTGGCTAGGTTTACTTAGGCCCTTGGGCTGATAGCCTAGTACCTACCTATGAACCTACCTAGGAACCTATGAACCATGCTTTGGAGTAGTGCCTGGGGCTCATCCCTTAAGTATGAGCAAACACTTGTTTATATGAAACCCAAAGGGAAAGAAACATGTGAACATAAGCAAATGTAACTTTTTTTTTATAACGAAAAGAAAAATAAAATTATTTAGGCAAATGTTTGCCTCCCCCCACAAGTTGAGACCCAGTGCAGCTGCCTCTTTCCCCAACCCATTCTTCTTCTGTTGTAAATAGTACTTTAAGAGATCCAGTGAGTAGTTTGTCTCTAAAAGCCACTATATGTGCCCCTTTCACTTCTCTCTGCTCCACTTCTTCAGGTTGGCCCTTAATGTCTCCCTGACATGACCTTCTGCACCCATATCCAGTCCCTCCATCTCTTCTTTTCTCAGGTTAGAAGCACTGGCTCCTTGTTTGGTCATATCATTTCAGTTCCATTCCATATTCCTGGTAGCCTTTCTCTTGGATCTTTCCAGCAGCCAGGTGTTCCTCTCCTTGCATCAAAAGGGTCTCAGTTTTGGGCCCTCTCATATTTTCCATCTGTTTCTCAGACTTTCAGACCAACATTCCTGTCCTGTGGTTATCTAAGTTTGCAGACAAATGTAAACTGGGTGTTTTTATTCAGTCTTCCACTGACTCACACTTGCTCCACAAATGCATGCAGTACCAAAGATGTCACCTGATTAAGGATCTGTAGAGCAGACAGTGAAATCATTGTCTGTTTTTAGCTTACTAACTTACTGACTGCACTTCTACCGAATGCATTGCTGAAATCAGCACTTTTGTTTAAATAATAACTGCACTGTTGTGAATTGTTATTGCTGGATGTTGGTTCACTACTGGCATTATCTAAGATGATACTGAAGTGTTATCAGTTACTGATACTTGGTAGACAGAGACCAGGATAACTTATTAACTCAGTTACTGTCTGTTTGTACATTTTGATTATTGGTGATGTTGTTTTTCTGCTTGTTACTAATCACTGCAATGCTATGGCATTTAAAGCTCCAGCTCTATAGTACTCTAGTAGAGAATACTGGGTTACCTATGTGATATACTTTTATTACATGAATTACTGATTTGCTGAAAACTGCATTGAAACATTTGGCTTTACTATTGATTTACATTATCTGTAGATACTACTGATACAATACCTGGAGCCATTGGGTTAGATTATCTGTAGATACTCCTGATACTATACCTGGATCCACTGCGTTAGATTATCTGTAGATATTACTGATACTATACCTGGATCCATTGGGTTAGATTATGCATAGATACTACCGATACTATACCTGGATCCATTGGGTTAGATTATCTGTAGATACTATTGATACTATACATGGATCCACTGGGTTAGATTATGTATAGATACTACTGATACTATACCTGGATCCATTGGGTTAGATTATCTGTAGATACTACTGATACTATACCTGGATCCACTGGGTTAGATTATCTGTAGATATTATACCTGGATCCACTGGGTTAGATTATCTGTAAATATTATACCTGGACCCACTGGGTTAGATTATATGTAGATACTATTGATACTATACCTGGATCCATTGGGTTAGATTATGTATAGGTACTACTGATACTATACCTGGATCCACTGGATTAGATTATCTGTAGATACTACTGATACTATACCTGGATCCACTGGGTTAGATTATCTGTAGATATTATGTCTGGATCCACTGAGTTAGATTATCTGTAGATTCTAATGATACTATACCTGGATCCATTGGGTTAGATTATGTGTAGATACTACTGATACTATACCTGGATCCACTGGGTTAGATTGTCTGTAGATACTACTGATACTATACCTGGATGCATTGGGTAAGATTATCTGTAGATACTACTGATATTATACCTTGATCCACTGGGTTAGATTATCTGTAGATACTGCTGATACTATACCTGGATCCATTGGGTTAGATTGTCTGTAGATACTACTGATACTATACCTGGATCCATTGGGTTAGATTATGTATAGATACTACTGATACTATACCTGGATCCAGTGGGTTAGATTATCTGTAGATACTACTGATACTATACCTGGATCCACTTTGTTAGATTATGTATAGGTAGTACTGTTACTATACCTGGATCCATTGGGTTAGATTATCTGTAGATACTACTGATAATATACCTGGATCCACTGGATTAGATTACCTGTAGATATTATACCTGAATTTACTGGATTAGATTATCTGTAGATACTATTGATACTATACTTGGATCCATTGGGTTAGATTATGTATAGATACTACTGATACGATACCTGAATCCATTGGGTTAGATTAGCTGTACATACTACTGATACTATACCTGGATCCACTGGGTTAGATTATCTGTAGATATTATGCCTGGATCCACTGGGTTAGATTACCTGTAGATTCTAATGATACTATACCTGGATCCATTGGGTTAGATTATGTATAGATACTACTGATACTATACCTTGATCCATTGGGTTAGATTATCTGTAGATACTACTAATACTATACCTGGATCCACTGGGTTATATTATTAGATTATCTGTAGATACTGCTGATTCTATACCTTGATCCACTGGGTTAGATTGTCTGTAGATATTACTGATACTATACCTGGATCCATTGGGTTAGATTATCTGTAGATACTATTGATACTATACATGGATCCAAGACCTGTAGATACTATTGATACTATACATGGATCCACTGGGTTAGATTATGCATAGATACTACTGATACTATACCTGGATCCATTGGGTTAGATTATCTGTAGATACTACTGATACTATACCTGGATCCACTGGGTTAGATTATCTGCAGATATTATACCTGGATCCACTGGGTTAGATTATCTGTAAATATTATACCTGGACCCACTGGGTTAGATTATATGTAGATACTATTGATACTATACCTGGATCCATTGGGTTAGATTATGTATAGATACTACTGATACTATACCTGGATCCACTGGATTAGATTATCTGTAGATACTACTGATACTATACCTGGATCCACTGGGTTAGATTATCTGTAGATATTATGCCTGGATCCACTGAGTTAGATTATCTGTAGATTCTAATGATACTATACCTGGATCCATTGGGTTAGATTATGTATAGATACTACTGATACTATACCTGGATCCATTGGGTTAGATTATGTATAGATACTACTGATACTATACCTGGATCCACTGGATTAGATTATCTGTAGATACTACTGATACTATACCTGGATCCACTGGGTTAGATTGTCTGTAGATACTACTGATACTATACCTGGATGCATTGTGTAAGATTATCTGTAGATACTACTGATATTATACCTTGATCCACTGGGTTAGATTATCTGTAGATACTGCTGATACTATACCTGGATCCATTGGGTTAGATTGTCTGTAGATACTACTGATACTATACCTGGATCCATTGGTTTAGATTATGTATAGATACTACTGATACTATACCTGGATCCAGTGGGTTAGATTATCTGTAGATACTACTGATACTATATCTGGATCCACTTTGTTAGATTATGTATAGGTAGTACTGATACTATACCTGGATCCATTGGGTTAGATTATCTGTAGATACTACTGATAATATACCTGGATCCACTGGATTAGATTACCTGTAGATATTATACCTGGATTTACTGGATTATATTATCTGTAGATACTATTGATATTATACTTGGATCCATTGGGTTAGATTATGTATAGATACTACTGATACGATACCTGAATCCATTAGGTTAGATTAGCTGTACATACTACTGATACTATACCTGGATCCACTGGGTTAGATTATCTGTAGATATTATGCCTGGATCCACTGGGTTAGATTACCTGTAGTTTCTAATGATACTATACCTGGATCCATTGGGTTAGATTATGTATAGATATTACTGATACTATACCTGGATCCATTGGGTTAGATTATCTGTAGATACTACTGATACTATACCTGGATCCACTGGGTTAGATTATTAGATTATCTGTAGATACTGCTGATACTATACTTTGATCCAGTGGGTTAGATTGTCTGTGGATACTACTGATACTATACCTGGATGCATTGGGTAAGATTATCTGTAGATACTAGTTATACTATACCTAGATCCAGTGGGTTAGATTATCTGTAGATACTGCTGATACTATACGTGGATCCATTGGGTTAGATTGTCTGTAGATACTACTGATACTATACCTAGATCCATTGGGTTAGATTATGTATAGATACTACTGATACTATACCTGGATCCAGTGGGTTAGATTATCTGTAGATACTATTGATACTATACCTGGATCCACTTTGTTAGATTATATATAGATAGTACTGATACTATACCTGGATCCATTGGGTTAGATTACCTGTAGATATTATACCTGGATTTACTGGATTAGATTATCTGTAGATACTATTAATACTATACTTGGATCCATTGGGTTAGATTATGTATAGATACTACTGATACGATACCTGAATCCATTGGGTTAGATTAGCTGCACATACTACTGATACTATACCTGGATCCACTGGGTTAGATTATCTGTAGATTCTATTGATACTATACCTAGATCCACTGGGTTAGATTATCTATAGATACTACTGATACTGTACCTGGATCCATTAGGTCAGATTGTCTGTAGATTCTACTGATACTATACCTGGATCCATTGGGTTAGAATATGCATAGATACTACTGATACTATACCTGGATCCATTAGGTTAGATTGTCTGTAGATACTACTGCTACTATACCTGGATCCATTGGGTTAGATTATCTGTAGATACTACTGATACTACACCTAGCTCCATTGGGTTAGATTATCTGTTGCTCATTGATCATGTTAGATAGGTAGAGATGGCATTGGTCTGCTGGGTAAAGCTGTTTGATTTAAATGTACCACTTCTTACCGATTGCAGTATTAATACTACATATTTTGTCACGTTTACTTTTTTTTTTGCACTTTAAGAATAATAGTGGTCATAACGCCTGTACATGTATAATTTACCCATACTATTACCTTTTTCTAGTCTAGTCTATTATTCCCTTCTGTCTTATACCAAGAGTACGTTATTAACCTGTCCTGTTTTGTTATACCCCTTCATCTGCACTGGCCAATATGGAGTCTCACTCATCCCCTGCACCTTATGTAGCCAGCCTGAAGTCAGTAGGATTTTTGAAATAGTTTAGCAACCACCCTCATATTTACTAGAAAATCTTCATTTCTACTTCACAATTATTCAGTATATAAGAAGGTGTAAGTATTACCTTCTCACATCAGAACACATTTAGTAAGCACAACACACATACACATAAAGCAAACAGCACCTCCACTAAACAGATTATGCTGAGGTTACTAAAAGAACAATGCCTAAGTCTCGCAGGCTAAAGACTAAGAAACTTCAGGCATACATACACACAACATCACACCCATGGCAGTACATTCCCTCTTCATACTCACAGTCAGTACACATACCTTTAAGAGTCAAAAGGGTGCAAAGTCCACTTAAGGCCCACTGATTCTGCATTTACACCAGGTAATGTTTTAGTAAAAGGTGATTTTATTGAAAGCCATATGGACACCACCATCACCGGGGTGAATAAGAATTGGATACCAGCCATACCTCTCAGTCTCTTAGTGCAAGATGCCTGGACAATACCAAAAATAATAGGGGGACTAAGGCCCAAAAATAGTGTAAATTTTTAATGTTTTCTTATAAACTTAGAACGTTGCTAAAATAACAAGTTTTGCATTGCCATGCATTTTCCAAAAAGTAAGAATTTTGAAGCCAAAACGTCTCTCATTATTTAATGACTTCAATCCTCAATGATTTACCAGAAAACCACAGACCAAAAATATGAGGCAAAAATCTGAACATTGTGCAAAAACCTGAGCAGTTGAGAGGTATGATGCCAGCTGTCTCTCCAGAGCAAAGATCTAAGACATAACAAGGTTTATTAGAACACGTCATCCTGACAGATATGATTATGACCTGACAGTGGTCCACCTGGGGGCGAATGACCATAGATGCTCAACCCGGAGACACATGCAAAAAGATATGACTTAGATTGCTATGCATGTGTCTGAAGCAAGAGAGTTATTGGTCTTTATTAATATTTTCCCAACACCCAAAATGATACCAAAGTTCAAAGACAGTATCATAATAATTGGCTATGTTGCTGGTGTCATTGTAGGAAGATTCATTATTTGCCTGCTTGGAGCAAGATAGTTGACAAGCTTGCTTGCACTGACAGAAATGGTCTGCACCTTGCCTGTCAATATTTTTGCTTGCTGGCTAAATCTATTGCTGTCCTCATTGGGTCTCTTTAGGCAGAGACCATATGCTGAACATTCCAAATTAGTAAATTCAAATTTGGAACACATTAAAGTGGCTCTATTCAGTGCCATGAATCTTAACAAAAAATACCCCAACTTGAGGCTCTCCTGTAACATGGATGCATTCATACATGTCTAGTTAATGAAAGATGGTTTCAAAGCCATCTAAACAATCCCTCTCTTCCTGGGTTTAGCGCCTATCATGTTTTAAGATCTACTGGCAATTGTGGGAGGGAATGGAAGTCATCACCTCATGACAAATTCCTTGGGACACCAAATCTGAACTCTTAGATATTATAATCACCCTAAAAAGACAAATTATAACTCCATAAATCGGTGTAGAATACTATGTCTTTCCCCTTCTGGGCATGATAGATATCTTACCACCTTAGCTGAAATCATCATTAAGGCCTACATATGCTTCATCAGCCCTTGTTAAAAGGGAACAAAATCAATCACTTTTCCCTTGGTGACAATTCCCTTGCAAATACCTTTGCTTAAGGACTTCCCAAAAGCAAACCTTCTTCAGTTATGTGATGACCTAAATAAATTCTCCTATAATCTTCCTCCTCCTTTAGATACTATCGGTAAATCTGCTGCCAGTCTTATTGATAAGGCAGTCCCTATCTGCACCAAATACAATGAAAAATTTAAAAACAAAGGCCTTTAGTACAACACCTGTAAATGTAAATAATACAACAAGATAAAGAAATTACTTAACATTTCTAAGAGGTATCATCCTACCCATGTTAACAGCACACTTGAGCAAATGAGTAATGAGCTTAACGGAGCCATTTAGAATCCCAAAGATGAGAATGAAATAAATATAGCTGTGATGCCCCAGCACTGGCCCAGTAATCAAGGAGTCTCAATCTTCACCACTGGCAACAGTGGGGGACATGCACACTGGGAGGATGACAAGTACACACACAGTAAAGTACAATTTCCCTTAAGAGCACACAGAGACCACAGTCAGTTTGGGGCTGGTTTATCCCTCTTTCCCCAGTAAGACTCCTCACTGGCACAGCTATAGAGTTGAGATCTCAGCTGAGTTGTCAAGCTAAGACCTCCAATACCCTCTCTGTCCAACCAGTGCTACATGTCCCTGCCCAAGTATCTGACACACACATTCTTTGAGATGTGATTTATACACACACACACACACACACACACACACACACACACACACACACACACACACACACACACACACACACACACACACACACACACACCTGGCAAAGGTTGGTACAGGTTTACTATCTATGCCCCCTTTTGCCCAGACTATAACATTTGTTAGAATTAATTACAGAATTAAAACTGTATGTTCACAAAATAAATTTGCATTTTGTTTTATATGATATTAATATTTCAGCAATCCAATGAGAAACTTCCTCAGAAAAAACAGTATGCAACCTATTCTGGGTCCAAAACAAACCAAGAAGAAATTTCAGAAGTTTAGGTTGTATAGGTGAGAAGGTCACTAGTAATTATGTCACAGGGAAACTTAAGCTATTAATTTAATTTTGATTTATTACATCAAGGGTACCTAAATTACAACTCATTTGAATTTCTTAAGGTTGATTTCCCACGAATGGGGAGACTCTGGCATTCCGAATATTCACAAAAGTAATACAGATCTCCCTTTTAGGCTAGTTGTGCCCACTGGTTTCAGTATAACTAAGGCTATCTTAGTATATGGTTTCAGTATAACTAAGGCTATCTTAGTATATGGTTTCAGTATAACTAAGGCTATCTTAGTATATGGTTTCAGTATAACTAAGGCTATCTTAGTATATGGTTTCAGTATAACTAAGGCTATCTTAGTATATGGTTTCAGTATAACTAAGGCTATCTTAGTATATGGTTTCAGTATAACTAAGGCTATCTTAGTATATGGTTTCAGTATAACTAAGGCTATCTTAGTATATGGTTTCAGTATAACTAAGGCTATCTCAGTATATGGTTTCAGTATAAAAGGCTATCTTAGTATATGGTTTCAGTATAACTAAGGCTATCTTAGTATATGGTTTCAGTATAACTAAGGCTATCTTAGTATATGGTTTCAGTATAACTAAGGCTATCTTAGTATATGGTTTCAGTATAACTAAGGCTATCTTAGTATATGGTTTCAGTATAACTAAGGCTATCTTAGTATATGGTTTCAGTATAACTAAGGCTATCTTAGTATATGGTTTCAGTATAACTAAGGCTATCTTAGTATATGGTTTCAGTATAACTAAGGCTATCTTAGTATATGGTTTCAGTATAACTAAGGCTATCTTAGTATATGGTTTCAGTATAACTAAGGCTATCTTAGTATATGGTTTCAGTATAACTAAGGCTATCTTAGTATATGGTTTCAGTATAACTAAGGCTATCTTAGTATATGGTTTCAGTATAACTAAGGCTATCTTAGTATATGGTTTCAGTATAACTAAGGCTATCTTAGTATATGGTTTCAGTATAACTAAGGCTATCTTAGTATATGGTTTCAGTATAACTAAGGCTATCTTAGTATATGGTTTCAGTATAACTAAGGCTATCTTAGTATATGGTTTCAGTATAACTAAGGCTATCTTAGTATATGGTTTCAGTATAACTAAGGCTATCTTAGTATATGGTTTCAGTATAACTAAGGCTATCTTAGTATATGGTTTCAGTATAACTAAGGCTATCTTAGTATATGGTTTCAGTATAACTAAGGCTATCTTAGTATATGGTTTCAGTATAACTAAGGCTATCTTAGTATATGGTTTCAGTATAACTAAGGCTATCTTAGTATATGGTTTCAGTATAACTAAGGCTATCTTAGTATATGGTTTCAGTATAACTAAGGCTATCTTAGTATATGGTTTCAGTATAACTAAGGCTATCTTAGTATATGGTTTCAGTATAACTAAGGCTATCTTAGTATATGGTTTCAGTATAACTAAGGCTATCTTAGTATATGGTTTCAGTATAACTAAGGCTATCTTAGTATATGGTTTCAGTATAACTAAGGCTATCTTAGTATATGGTTTCAGTATAACTAAGGCTATCTTAGTATATGGTTTCAGTATAACTAAGGCTATCTTAGTATATGGTTTCAGTATAACTAAGGCTATCTTAGTATATGGTTTCAGTATAACTAAGGCTATCTTAGTATATGGTTTCAGTATAACTAAGGCTATCTTAGTATATGGTTTCAGTATAACTAAGGCTATCTTAGTATATGGTTTCAGTATAACTAAGGCTATCTTAGTATATGGTTTCAGTATAACTAAGGCTATCTTAGTATATGGTTTCAGTATAACTAAGGCTATCTTAGTATATGGTTTCAGTATAACTAAGGCTATCTTAGTATATGGTTTCAGTATAACTAAGGCTATCTTAGTATATGGTTTCAGTATAACTAAGGCTATCTTAGTATATGGTTTCAGTATAACTAAGGCTATCTTAGTATATGGTTTCAGTATAACTAAGGCTATCTTAGTATATGGTTTCAGTATAACTAAGGCTATCTCAGTATATGGTTTCAGTATAACTAAGGCTATCTTAGTATATGGTTTCAGTATAACTAAGGCTATCTCAGTATATGGTTTCAGTATAAAAGGCTATCTTAGTATATGGTTTCAGTATAACTAAGGCTATCTTAGTATATGGTTTCAGTATAACTAAGGCTATCTTAGTATATGGTTTCAGTATAACTAAGGCTATCTTAGTATATGGTTTCAGTATAACTAAGGCTATCTTAGTATATGGTTTCAGTATAACTAAGGCTATCTTAGTATATGGTTTCAGTATAACTAAGGCTATCTTAGTATATGGTTTCAGTATAACTAAGGCTATCTTAGTATATGGTTTCAGTATAACTAAGGCTATCTTAGTATATGGTTTCAGTATAACTAAGGCTATCTCAGTATATCTTGGTTTTATGCTTAACCCTGTAGTGCAAGGATTTGAATTTAATTTGAAATATTCTTAGGTTTGTCTGGATTTGTTGAAAAGGCCTGAATTCAAAGGCACAAAAAGTATGTTTATCACTTTAAATGCTATTTCAATTTTGACTTCCATTGAGCAAAAAAGTTGGTGTTGACTACTTAAGAAGTTGCTTAGATAAGTTCACAAGTTTGATAATGTGTCAGTTTACACTATTTATTTTCCGTTAATGCTAGTGCTGTACAATATTTTTTCAGTTAAAGAGAAAATTTATCAACATAAGAAAGGTGTAGCAATGGGAGCGAGAATCATGACAGTTTTTCCAATTTAGTCATGAGCTGGTGGGAGCAACAAGTGTTGGTTAAACAGTCCTTTTACAATAAATTGACATTTTACAAAAGAAACACTTGATAATTTATTATTATTGTGGAAAGGGTCAGTTGAGGATTTCAGAATTTAATGATTTAAACACAGTACTGTTTTTTGTTTTTTTTTTTGCCATTCACCATTGGTAACACTGGTGATGCAGAATATTTTTTAGATTTAGTGTTGACTTTAGACAAGGAGAACAAATGCTTCTACAGTAACAGATATAGAAAAAAGACATTTGTTAAAAACTATCTTTTTCACAACAGTCAACACCCAATGTTTCTGAAGTGGAACATGGCAAGAGGGCAGTTTATCATATTTAGTCACTTCATTAATATTGGCACAATATTTGAAAAAGAATTAGAATTTTAAAGGGGTTATTTATAGATAGAGGCTACACAGCTAAAAGATTGAAGGTAATTATTTCAGAAATGTATCAGAACTGATGAATTAAATTCCAGCCTATTTTGTTATTTTGACACTCAGTTATTCCATTAAACCATATTTTTTTCACTACGGCTTTTCTTATACCAATCTCTGTGGATATGGAAAATGTCAGGAAGATAGTTACCAACAAATGGAAGATAGTGACAGGCAATCAAGATTTGACTAAAATTATAGGGAATGAACCAGCTTTGACATATAAAAGAATTAGCAATATTAAATCTATTTTGGAAACTGTTAATGTCAGGGCAGCTATGCACTCTGGTCTATTTGGAATTTATCACAGCCCATTGTGTAAGTACTGCAGGTATATTAATGAACGTTTAAGTGTTAAAGATTATTCAGTAAAATAGAAATTCGCATGAAGCTCAGAAGGGGTAGTCTGTTTAGCAACTTGTGGGTAAAACCATTAGGAAACTCTCACAAAGAATTTACAAATGTGTTAATAAGGAATAAAGATTTTGGAAATTTGGAAATGCTTTAGCCAAACATGCAAACACTTGTGTTAATTTTAAAAAAGTTTTGTTGATTTGGATTTTATTGCTGCTATGCCATTTAATGGGGATGTTAACACCATTTTTAAATGTACTGTAGTTAAATGGCAGATAGCTTTAGTGGTCGATAAGGTGCCTCAACTGAATGAGTCTACTAACATAAAATGTCTTTTAAAGGCACAAAGAGTATGAAGTAGAATTATTATTTTTATTTCTATTTCTCAAAAGAACATATTTTAATACACCATTTATTATTTTATGTTGTAATGATTCATTTTAGATTTTTTTTAAGTGCATAATAGTATTGTATATTTATAATGACTTTATTTGCAGTGCTGATGGACAGGTTGACAGACGAGATCAGACAGGATGCCCGTGGACTATGATGTTTGAGGATAATATTGTGATCTATAATGAGAGTAGGAAACAGGTTTAGGAGACCCTGGAGAGATGGAGATATGCTCTAGAGAGAAGAGGAATGAAGGTCGGCAGGACTAAGACAGAATATATGTGTGTGAATGAGACGGAGGATAGAGGAATGGTGAGGATGCAAGGGGTAGAGTTGGCAAAGGTGGATGAGTTTAAGTACTTGGGATCAACAGTTCAGAGTAATGGTGAGTGTGGAAGAGAGGTGAAGAAGGGAGTACAGGTAAGGTGGAATGCGTGGAGAAGAGTGTCAGGAATGATTTGTGACAGATGGGTACCTGTAAGAGTGAAAGGGAAGGTCTACAAGAGGGTAGTGAGACCAGCTATGTTGTATGGGTTGGAGACGATGGTATTGACAAAAAGGCAAGAGTCAGAGCTGGACGTGGCAGAGTTAAAAATGTTAAGATTTCCACTGAGTGTGACAAGGATGGACAGGATTAGGAATCATTATATTAGAGGGTCAGCTCAGGTTGGATGGTTTGGAGACAAAGCCAGAGCCATGAGATTGCGTTGGATTGGACATGTACTGAGGAGGGATGCTGAATATATTGGGAAAAGGATGCTAAGGATGGAGCTGCCAGGTAAGAGGAAAAGAGGAAGGCCTAAGATAAGGTTTATGGATGTGGTGAGAGAGGACATGCAGGTGGTTGGTCTGACAGAGCAAGATGCAGAGGACAGGAAGAAATGGAAACAGATGATCCGCTGTGGCGACCCCTAATGGGAACAGCCAAAAGAGAAGATTTATACTGACCAGGCCATAACATAATTCAATGACACATTTTTAGCTATTCTGAATAGCTTAGCAGCAACTTGTACATGTCATGTTAAAAATAAGAGATTGCCCTGGATATCAAAAGAAACCACTAGACTTAAAAACTAAGGGACAAAACCTGGTTTCAATACCAGAAAACAAAAGGCAATAAAACTCTGTTAGCATACCAGCAGCTCCACAATCAAACAAAAAAAAAAAAAAAAACAACTCAAACTAGACAAAAACATATTATACATCTATGCAAAACAAATATGAAAGCAATCCCAAAAAGTTATGTCATGCAATTAACTCACTCCTCCATCAGGGTAACGCCATAACCCCAGAACCAACAACCAATAACCAAAGCATGATTAACACCTACTTATAAACACCATCCTTTTCTTAGTTACATAGAACAATTCCACCCCACCATCTCTTCCACCTAATGTGGAAACTAACAACTCTTTTGACCTCAAACCTGTCCCAACAAACACCATAAGAATAATTCTGAAAAAACTGAAACCTTCTTCCTTAGCAGCTAACCAACTCACCAATGAGTACCTCAAACTTTTAGCAGATGCCATAGTTCTGCCTATCTCCTTTCTGGTAAATAGGTCTATAGCAGAACAATATGTTCCAAAATTATGGAAAATGTTCTCTATCACCCCTCTACATAAAGGAGGAACATCGACAGAATTAAACAATTAAAGACCCACAGCCATTCTTTCCCCCGTGTCAAAATTCTGGAAAAATATATATACACGCTCAATTACTACAATACCTGCTATCTCACAACCTTATCTCTCCCTCCCAACACAGTTTCAGACTGAAACACAGCACCACCACAGCCCTAATTAATTTCTCTAACACCATCAACCAAGTCAGAAATTCAATCCAGCAAGTAGCATCAATCTTCTTAGACATGTTAAAAGTTTTCGACACTGTCTACCATCAGAAACTCCTTAATATTCTTGCCTCACTAAACCTATGAAAGACTTCCTTCTCCTGATTCCTAAGCTATCTTTCTGACAGACAAGCAGTACAACGGAAATCCAAACTCTCACCACTTCTGCCTGTCTCAGTCGGAGTCCCCCAAGGATCCATAGTAGGCCCCTTCTCTTCACCATGTTCTCTAATGATCTAGCCTCATCCACAGCACATGCTAAAGTAGTTCAGTAAGTGGATGATTCATCTTTAATCTGTTCCACTTATATCTTGCCAGACCTGCAAATACTGGCCCAACAGACTTTTAATGATATAGAAACATATCTAAGCAAATCACAGGTAATCCTCAACCCCAAAAAGATACAGTTAATGCTATTTATGAGTAGCAAACAATCACTGACCACCCCTCCTTTCACCATTCTCTCAGCAAACAACACAGTCATCCAACCAGTTGAGCATACAAAATTCCTTAGCTTGACAATTGACAACAAACTCAGATTTGACCAACACATAGTCACCACAATTAAGAGAGTTCACATCAAACTTGGCTCACTGAACAGAAGCAAGCCATTCCTCACTAAAAATACCAGACTAGTCATATCCAGAATGTTCCTCCTCTCTACGCTCCTATATGCTTTCCCATCTTTACCAACTTAAAAAGATCAGACTTAACCAAATTGGAAACTTGCTACAACAAAATAGCCTGCATCGCAGCCAACCTTCACCACCAAACCCACCACTGTATTACTCTACATAAATTAAACTGGCTTGAGCTGCCTAACCTTCTCCATCTCTATCAGCTTAAATTCGCACACAATATCATCTTCCATCCTGACAGTTGCCCATCCCACAAGGAACTTGTTCGCTACACATGCCCATAAAGTCTAAGATCTGCAGACAGAACCTTTCTCACAGTAAACAAAGCTAACAACACTCATGGTAAACCCCTATTCTCAAATCAAATAGCCAAAGTATGGAACTCTCTACCCCACACCCTCCAAAATACACCTGAATCTACCAATTTCAAACAACTACTATTTGAACATCTGTCCAAAAACTGACATTGCTCCTGCGCCAGTCCTAACTGACAAGATATCTATAACTCTCTCAACAAAGTGTCCACTCCTTACCTCATTTTCTCCCTCTCCTCAGTGTTTATTACTACTCAAAAAAATAAAAATAAAAAAAAAATATATATATATATATATATATATATATATATACACACACACACACACACACACACACACACACACACACACACATACAATGGAAATCTCATTTGTTTATAACTATTATTTAATATGTACACAGTACTAATTTTATTTTTCTCACAGTGATCTTTACTAAAATGCTTGTTTCTTTCATTTTGAACCTGTATCTGCTAGAAAAAGGTATTGAATACTTCTTTGCATAAACTAACTAGATGACGTGTATTCTGCACTTTTCGATATGTATACTATTGTACCATCTAATTACTGTATTTTGCTTATATTTCTGTGCAGCTTTTGTCCCCGGGCCTCCACTGAAAATGGGCTTCTGGCCCAGTCGGACTTTCCTGGTAAACAAATGGAACTAAATAAATATATAAGTTTGTGTCAGCTGTTTAGTCATGTGATTTTTTTTTTGTCAAGATATATAAAGGGGGTTTTATTAATTTAATTGTGAAGAAATTTTTAAGATAAGTTTAAAAAGAATGAAATTGCTCAACTTCCATTATTTTCTTGGCTCTTTGTGCCATATTATATTGAAGTTCTTTAGTGCATGTTGTAGACATGTTTTAATTTATGCCCCTCTTCTTCATATTAGCGATATCAGGGAAAATATCAGTGAAAAGGTTTACATCTGCACTAGAATGTGATTTTGTAAGGCGGTACAAAATCTCCACATGGACTTCAAAATTAAAAATAGATCCCTGCCTTGTTGTCCTGCTCTTTCGCCTACTAAACCCACATGGAGAAACTCAAAAATATAAAACTATATTCATATAAAATTATTGGAAACAGTCCGCAATGCTTATATATGGCCATTGCATTTCATGGGGAAAATGACCAGTTCTCAGACCACTAAGGGAAAGGACAGTATTCATAGACAGTGCAGTGCTCCATGCAAAGTACTGTGAAAAACAATGAGATCAAGGGGGGGAGGGGGAGTTCAGAGAAAAAAATCAGTATTGCTTTATTGGAAATAGTTTGAGTCTCATGGCATGCAAATAACTGCATAATGATATGGAAATGAAGTTTCAGATGCAAATAAGGGGAGCAAATATGGAAGTTATACCACCAAATACGACAGAGTGACTCAGAGATGTACAAACCCAATGAGCAGTGACAGAGCAACCCCCTATTCTGAATGTCAGGAATTGCTGGTATACAGAACACTAGCATATTTACAATATCAATGGCTATAGCAAAGCGGCATGTGTTACTAGTTATTCTCAGATCCAATGCCTGTGATACAGTGTACTTCAGCCCTCTGCACCAATGCAGATGGTAACACCAGTGCTTAGCATAACACAAATGAACTGACCGACATAATGTAGACCGCATCCATATGAATATGTATACCATGAGGAAGCTTGACAATTGCTGTCCACACATTGAATCAAGGGGATACATGGACTTCCCATCCCATTGGACACTAAGGATCACATTCTCCACTGACAGGATGGAGCTACCATGTCATGCACATCAGCAATGTGTATTGTGGTGGTCTATGGACTTAGGGCATCATGTGGTCCATGACAAAAGTGGCACAGAACTATAGGAATATAAATGTACACTTTGATGGGGATGTCCTATGTTGGAAGCTATTAGATGCTTGGCATCCACAATGAGTACAACTACCATGTGTAGACATGACAGTAGGTGTCCCCACAGGGGATAGTGACAGTTTTATACTATGGTAGTGAGAGCATGCAGCCCAATGATGTGACCCATGGGTGGATCCAGAGGAACATTGTTGGTTACACATGTGAGACCAGCCACAGCTAGGTGTGTGGCCTTTGTGGTCAGAGATGACACAGATTCTTTCTCAAGAAAAGAAAACACTGCTATTGTTAGTGGATCTGAATGCATAGAAACCATTCAGTAGAATCAGGTGAGATTTTATGAGTACAGCAATTGATGCATATACATTCCCAGATAGAATACTGGGGTTAATTAGAAGTATTTATGAAAGCACAGAGACAGAAATGAAGGTGGGAGGGTTCTTTTCAGACAACCTTTGTTTGAACAGAAGAATAAGGGAGGGGTGTCCTCTTTCCCTTGTATTATTTGCTTTATATTGAGAACAATTAGCAAAGAATATAAGGGGCTCACAAATACAAGGATATAACTGGTACGATAATCAAAAATTTGGTGCTATTCAGAGATAATATTATTTTGTGCTTAATAAATCCAGAAAATTATATCTTGGCGTTGTGCAATATTTTGAAACCATTTCATGTCTTTTCAGCATATAATATAAACCAAGATAAAACAAAGGTTATAGCAGTAAACAATGTACCCATGCATTAGTTGTTTCAGCAATACCAATAACTATATGGACATAATTAGTTGAAGCATTTGGTGTATGGATTAAAAAGGATTCTATTATGACAGCTAAATATATGTGGAAAGAAACTAATCAAAATATAATACAAAAATTGAGATGCTGGAAGCACTTGATTATGGATATGGATACAAGCGGTGAAAATGTTTGTAGTCCCTTTATCTTTATATATAGGTCAGGTGTATTTTTTTATCAACTAGAGAGGAAGCTGAGAACTATAATTAGTAAATAGTTGAAGGGATTCATTTGGGAAGAGAAGAGGGTAAGATTTATGTATGTTAAGTAGATTTCCCCATAGAATAAAATGGTTTAGGATTACCTGATTTGAAAGGATATGTTAGAATGATGTAATTAGGGGTCATATATATAACACAAGCACAAAGTTACAAGTCACATTGGAAAGGGATAATGATTAAGAGGAGGGGGTTCAAGAAGTAAGGAGAGAGTAAGATGCTGCATGTGGGTTCAGATTTTTGCAGAATGTCCAGATTTTTGCTAAAAAAAAATTGCAGTGTTCTAGCAAATCAGTGAGAACTGAAGTCACTAAATAATGACATGCATTTGAGTTTCAGACTTCATACCTTTCAGGAAATGCATACTAACACAAATCCAGTTATTGTAGCATCTAAGTTTATAAGAGTAATATTTAAAATCTGTCCCTATTTTTGCACCTTTGTCATCCCATTATTTAAGACTTTGTCCAGATTTCTTTCATTAACAGGTTGAGAGGTATGAATGCAAGAAAATGGAATAAATGTTAATATGCTTTGTTTTCTTTTCTGTTAATGTGGGGTTTTGTGTATCTTAAGTGATCATTTAATAAAGATGTTCCAAAATGCTGTGGGCAGTCATCATAGGACACTAACACGTGCACTACAGCATCACTGACTTATTACTGCATGCCTAAACCAAGGCATAGGATATTGTTAGGGACAGAGTCACTACAAGAAGTAGACCATCAAAACAGAAGTAGCTGATAGAGGTGGAAAAGTTCCTTGTACCCTGTGCAGGGTAAGTAAGAAAATTCTCATACCTGATGGTGGCTTGGATGTGAGAGCTGTGCTGGTGATAACTGCCTGAGTGTATATAGGAGATGTACCATATTAGTCGTAGTATATTCCTTTCAAATTGTACATTGACCAACAAATGTAAAGACATTATGTAGACAATATATGCATTGCTGTCCTCTAGGTATATTAGGGATATAGCTGTGACAACTGGCACCCCAAGATATGTATAACCATGTCGGCTATTCACTGCATAGCAGATTCTCTGCCAGAGGGTGGGGTCTGATGTATATATTTAACTCTGCCACAGGTATGCTGTCTTTATGCTTTTACAGGCTCCACTGATGGAGGAACCAGTATAACAGGTTGGCACATGCCTGAGGTGAGCTGGTTATTTTTGGCTGATGGTGTTGGCACCATGCATATGACGTCGTCTGATGACACACAGTCACTATCACTGGATTGTAAGCACATGTCTCTTACAAATGAGGGGATGGAGGAGAGGCAGGCTGAACTTACTGTATCATATGTATTTGTTGTTGGCTATCCTGTCCATGTTAGCCCCATCCAAGCTACAGAGGTTTCACCACCAGAGATGGAGCCATACATTACACTGCTTCCAATGTGCATAGAGCTACTATAGGAGAAAAGGAAGAAAATGGAAGTGGCTGCCATAGATGTGCAGGTCAGTGACACAAGTGCAGACAGCTGCTACATCCACCATGGCAGAGGCAATGAGCATGCTGTGTGGCCTGAATGAAGTTGTACAATCACTGCACGGACTGTCAGATGACCTTCAGCACATTCAGAGTCACATGTCATATAGGTACCTAGAGCACACATTCTTGATAATAGTAGTGGTGGCCCAACTGGCACTCACTGTTGTATCCATAAAGATACTGGCAAAACTCGACATTTGCCAAGTAAGACTACAAATGCATGCCGGATGGTCATGGATAGAAATTACACAAATGCCAAACACTGTTATGGAGACTGCATTACTGTCACACTAGTCATGGCTTTCTCCACTCCTGGACATGGTCAGTTTCATGGCCAATGATGCTCATTTGGCTGCATTGCAGGGATGCCCCATGGGGCTACCTGCTCTGAGTCTCACAGCTGCACATTATCCTATACTCTACCGGCCTACTGGGTGCAATGCCCAGCTGTGTCCATCCTTGGGGTCATGAGAGCCATTTGTCTATTGTCCCTTCAACTGGAAGGCCACAGCAGGGCTCCTGTACATGATCCCAAAGTGTTACACCATTCTTCACATGATACACATTCATCCCCCACAATGTAGGGCTACATGATATTTCTGGCTCAAATTCATGATATGGAAGCTTCACTCCAACACTAGAAGATATGATCCCTGACTGTTCCACAAAATGATAGAAGAAGCATCGCTGCTACATCTGCCTCCCATAGCCTTTAGACTTATGGTAGAATTGTTGCCATATGTCACTGTGCCCCACCCTACCTATACAAATGAGGATGGCTGTGCTCTGCCCACCCCTCTAGCCTGTGTGGATAATTTCTGATGTTCAATGTGACCAGTCATTGCATTGTAATGCATAGTCTGGGTGTCTTAATACATGTATCAGCTTTATTCACTATTGTTCCTGCTATGGTCCATAGCTGTGGACCAGCCACTGTCTTTTTTGTCAGTGTTGCAATATATTGCACCCACCTCTGCCATGCATAGGATGCTGTTAAAACTACTTCCCTGACAACTCTGTGCCTGATTCCTCCTCTACTGCTGCCAAAGGCCTGTCAGGCAGTGCTGCAATGTTCCCATGCTGTAGCTGTTTGTGTACTAACATACTGTGTGACACAATACACAACATAAATTGCTGACCATAGATCTCAGATGTATACTGCAGTATACAACCAGATGTATCCAAATAGCTGGTGTACTTTCAGAAATCCAAAAACGCACTCAGTAATGTTTTATGTCTGTGACAGCACAATGTGGTACACCATCTCTGCCACGGTCTGGGGGCTTCGGATAACAGTCAACAGCCATGGTTCCAAGACATATCCTGCAACACACTGTGGACGCTATTATGCGTGTCCTACTGCCTATTTCAATGGGAATAGCATATCAAGGATTCTGTAGATGGCAATGCAATGCAATGTGTGCATCTACCAAACAAATGACACTGTAGAAATTCATTGTACATGAAACACTGCTATAAGCCAAATGCATGCTAGATGAGGGCAACATGGTAACTGCTTGGATGGCACATAGATACACTTATCCAAAGCTAAGCCAAGAGTAGAGTAAAAGATCTTTAGAACAGGACAGGAGGACACAAGACAGAATATCCACTATGAAATAAACTATCTGAATGCGTGAACTTCATGCACATGGGTAGTGCCAAATAGCCTGTGCTGCAATAAAGTATGTTTGTGCATTTTAGCTGAACTTTGTACTCAATATCAGTTTTCTTTTATAACTGTCCACCCCTAAAATAAGGCTTTTGACATGTGCAGGTGTGGATGCATACCTCAGAATATTGGTTTATTAGTATTAAGATGTGAGCAGTCATATCTAATAGACATCTACTTAATGATAATGCACCAAATTAGTCCCCTTTGTTTTCTTCTGTACCACTTGCTGCAATTAATTTGTTTGATGCTGAAACTGCACCCAATAAGTGAACAGTCTTATGTGAACTGTGCATTTCAAGTGGTCTTAGATGAAAGTACACTAAACATTGATGTATTCACTGAACAAATTAATGTTTTCATGCAATGTGTGCATAAATAATGTCCCACCTAGAACATGCTACATGGAATCATCTCTCTTTTCTGAATAAAAGTAGAAGAGACAATGAGTTAAAAAAAACATTAAAATACACCTACACAATGAAGCCATGTGCAGTTGTTTCAAGGACAATGCTTGAGACAGAACAAATAAACCATTGCATAATATCCTTGTATGACTCACACCTGCTATAGACAGAGTATATGAATGTGGCTCCTTTAATGTATAATACATATACATTTGGGCTTCTTACTCACCTGCTGTATGTAAGTTATACAAATGTGTGCTGTTCTACTGTGCATATAAATGAGTGCTTATCTATCTCCTACTACTGGGTTAACTAGTTCAACATACTGCAAGCTCTGTATCACCCTCTTTATATTCTGTTTATTGTGTGATTGTAACATTTCTTTTTCATTCTGTCCTGCTTAATATACAGTTCTCTGAGTTTGGACCATGTCTGAAAAGGGTCACTAGACCAGTCCACTTACCTGGTTAACAAATAGTAACTATGTAGCTAAGTGAATGAATGAATGAATGAATGAATGAATGAATGAATGAATAACTAAATAAATACAACTTTTGATTTCCTAGCTGTCGTCTACTGATTTCTTTTCATGGTTGTACTGTAGAGTGCTGATTGCTTCCTGTAGAGTAGAATTGGTGTTAACCTCTCCTGCCCTCAACCATCCAGCCCATCATCAGCCAACTAGTTTTACTGCTCTATCAGCCAAATAGAATTTGACTTTCTTAATGTCTTGTAATTCTATATCACTTTAACTTTCTCACATACAGTGCACATTTTTTGTCCAGCTCCTAACATGTCACTTTTAATATTCTTATCTAGCCAACAAAATACTCCCAAAGCAGCCATCTTCCTACGCATTCTGGTGCAATCCATGTCAAGTACATTGGAAAGCACATAGCTGCTAAACATATTTAATCTCATTACTATTACAGTGATACAATGTTTCTGTTAAACTACAGTGGTAACTCCAAAACAATTGTTTTATTAGCTATGTCTCAGCATCTTTGTTTGCCACATTTGACAGAAATTGCCTTCTGTACTCTCTTCACTGCTGCCTTCACAGTACCAGAATCACTTCACCCATTATTTATTATATATCAAATGTTTGGTCTTTTCCCTCACCATAACTATACACATTGCTGTTACTGCTGTTTCATTACTTATCCTTTTATTGTCCCCTTCAGCTTTTGGAAAAGTTGCTTTTTCCCTTAATCCCAGAGATATACCCATATAAAACACATTGAAATTAACTACACAACTTCTATTGCTAACAGTGTCTGAGTCACCTTGCATTTGTAGCAGATTATTTATTTATTTACTTTTGTTTACCAGGTAAGCCTGGCAAGGTATATTTCATCTAGTTTCAGCTGAGTGATGAGGAGAAAATCTCTAGTAACAGATTATATTTTTAGTGAGGAAAAAGCAGTTGTAAGTTACACATACATTTGAAGTAAGAAGCAAACAACATTACATATTAAGGAAAGATAAACAATTTCCGAGGCAAGAAGAAATAGACAATCAATGTTCTGTATGTTCTTACACTGATGCATTTCCTTTTGCCTCATGTGAAACCAAAACATAGCCAATTGCTAACCACCAAAGAGTCAAGTGATTTGTGCAATACAAATAAATGTGTGCTCCATTCCACTGAGGATTTGCAAACACACATCTAGTAACCCTGGGAAAGCTGAGTATAAACACATTGCATTGTTCCATCCCACGTCTATAGCAGAGCTTTATTTACAAGTGTCCAAGCAAGACATACGCAAATTAAAATTAATCTGCAAGGACAATGTAATCTGTCTCACCACATGAATCAGCTTGAAGCCTGTGTAGACATGCACAAACCATATATATGTCCCAGTGATGCTTATATTACACCAGCTATCCCACTGTCAGCCTGTCGGTAGATGTCTCTACTACTTATTTATAATACATTTAAAGTGATTAGAGTATTTCAGTATAGATTTGTGAATCCTCACCCCTCCCCCACCCCCAGTATGATCATGGTATAGATAAGGGAAGGTCATCATTCTACGATTCTTTCTGGGTTCTGATATTTCTGTTTTTATCTCAATCTTAATTGGAATTTTACAGGAAATTAAACTTGTAGTAGATAACAGTTTACAGTAATGTCTGTTTTAACCTTTATCAGCCTGCACTGCACTGTCTTACTTAGAAGGTGAATATTATGATTACAGCCTCACCAAACTTATACAAGAATATACTCATCCTAACCCAGTTAAAGGAAAGCATTCAGTTAACCACTGTCTTCTGATAAACCCGGCTGAAAATAGATCAGACTTGATGTTCTCAATGCCAATTTGAAAGGTTAATGTCCAGTAAGCCTAATTTGGTCACTCAAAAAGGAGAAGTCACCTCTTCAGTGGTTATTTACAGACTCATTGCTAATTAGAAAGAATAAGCCCTACAAACTACTCTAGATGCCTTGGACTCAACTGATTCATCAGCTTTGCTACACACTTATGAAACTACTGACATTTTCTTGAATTACAGGACATTTTTCCAAATGTTTAGGAAAACATGTTCCCTGTCATTAAAAGGCATACCAGTGGATAGATGAACTTATAAAAATTAGAGTGCAGGTTGTGATATAGAAAGAAAACATGGATAATCTGGAAAGCAGTTGGGTAAAATAAAGCACATATTAATGTGCAGGAAGTCAGGAAGTAACACTGAACTAAGGACAACAGTGTCAAATCTGCATATCATTGTGCCAAGTAAAACTTGGTGTTTGCTTAGCCATTATTATTCTATGTCAAAATTATATATTTTATAGCCGAAGTCAGGCAGCCTTACATAACACATATCAAAGTTATGGGGATCTCTGTTCCCACTCCTACTAATACAGTTAAATCACTTATTGAGGTTTTTTTTCCAGATACCCTTTTATTCAACAACTCATCACACACAGCCAATCTGGAACCACAAAATGAAATGCATGCATCCCAACCGTATGCTGGTCTGACTATAAATTTCCACTTAAAAAAAAAAAATTCTAAATTTTGTAGTTAAGCTGCTGTAGAATCTGCATAACAAAAGACATAAAGGAGCATAGAAGTTACTAGTCACATGGTCATTGAGATCATAAACTACCAAGCCCTTAACACCTTTTAAAAACACACTAATAATATTGCTGGTGCCCTATATCTAAGACCGCCATACAGGTAATCACTGTGGTGAATTTGTGGCTACCCGTCCATTCATCTAAGTTAACTTTGAAGGAGGCCATAGTACTGATGCGATTGGTATGTCTAGAAACATCCAAAGATGGGGAATGCATTGGGTTAGAAAACTATCGCCTCAGTGAATTTTTTTAATTGACGTACATTACAAACTTTTGTGTGGGTGTTTGAGATGCCATTGGTTCTGATAAGGTAGACGAGGTCAAACAGGTCTAGAACCTTCACAACACAGAAAGCTAGAACTAGGTCACCATAAGGAGGTGGTAGGAAAAGAAAATAAGCATAGCTGAGATAATCTGTAAGAGTATCTGAGGGATTTGTGATCCTTGATTTTTTTAAGTTAGAAATCTCTTTGGCCTTTCGTTTGTAGTTTGGATCATGCTTTGTTTGGTTCATGCCATGTGGCACCCCACCATCAAGGATCCTCAATCCTCATCACTAGGACCAGTGATGGACGTACACTGGGGGGATGACAAGTACACACACATTACTTCCAGATGCAACTTTCTGCATCAAGTGCAATTTTCCTTAAGAGTACGCAGAGACCACATTCAGTCTGAGGCTGGTTTCTCCCTTTTCTCCAGATCCCCAATAAGACTCCCTACTGGCACAGCTATAGAGTTGAATTCTCAGCCGAGTGCCAAGCCAAGACCTCCAGCACCCTCTCTGTCCAACCCGTGCTTCGTGTCCCTGCCCAAGTAGCTGACACATGCACACACTTTGAAGTTTGATTTACACACATACACACACACACACAAACACACACACACACACACACACACACACACACACACACACACACACACACACACACACACACACACATGGGAAAGGTTTGCCTGGGTTTACTAGCTATGTTCCCTTGTGCCCAGTCTATAAGGTAGTTATTACTGCCAGTAGCCAACTCCTTATCAGTTACTTTAAGGCCCTTAATAAGGGGTCTCCAATCTTACTGTGTAATGTTGCTATTAATCAAAATGATAGTTTGACCAAGAGCAAGACTATTAGGAGTGGCCCACAGTGTCACCAAATAAATATGCAAGTACTCTCGGAACTTAAATATGTCTCACAAATATCAGCCACAATGAAGGGTTTAAATATATTTAATAATAAATACTAAAATAACAAGAAAATACTCAGTAAATAATCACAGTTACATCAGAGTTCAAAATCAAAGGAAATATTTACAACATTGCAGGACAGTCTCAAATAAATAAAGAAAACATCTAAATTGTACTTCACTATATTCCTGACTGAATCTAAAAGAATTATACTGTTCCGTAGACTTGCTTACAGAGCAAGCAAGGCGGATGTGGTGAATGGGTCTTCCAGCTGATGCTGTCAAGTCAAAGACAAAATACAGAATGCTCTCTCCTCTCACAGAGAGTTCTTAAATTAATAAAAAGACCAGTAATAGTGTTGAAAGACAGCAACAAGGAAGTAAAATCCAACACTAAAAACGTCTAAGAAATGCATCTGCACACAGCTATAATACAGCCTGCGATTTATTACAAAGAAACGGGCAAAGTACAAACAACTATAAATGACGGATTTAGCACTTTCTTCCACCTAAAATGTGGATTTCATCAGAATCAACTACACAAGTTTCTTAACTAATTTATCAGTTTTTTTGGCACCAAAAAATTCAGCCTCATTTATAATTTAAAGAACCATATACCAACTCAATACATAAATACCACTCTAAATAATGAGAATAAAAACGAAATAAAAAAACATAGAATTGTCAGTACTACATATTCCTAAATTTTGTGTACCAATTAATACAGCCTCTAATTCATTACTAACTCTCATACATCATACTATCATGTAGGAAACTAAGTCATAATAAATATTAATGTATACCAGCATAGTAAAATATTAATAAGTTGCTAAATTAATTACTACAAAAATTGCTAAAAAAACTACTAAAAAACTGTCCATACTCCAGAATGCATGCATAGGGGAACTGATAACTCTCTATGGGGATAAATATACATTCATACCAATTATCATAGATATATTGATGCTAGCATATTAAAATATTGAAAAAAATATATAAGTATAAATATTAATTAAAAATTAATTAAAACGTGAAGTCCTACATCCTAATACATCTCTTACCATAATGTATATCTATATATAATAAATTCATAAATACAAATACATAAAAGTAAGTACATAAAAATATCTAAAGATGGCAGGAAAACTTAAAAATACAATAATGTCAATAATTAATATATACAATGTATATATTGTCATTCCTTTAAAACCACTGTAATTTTATAATAATAAAGGCTTAATATTAATATATTAATTTAAGCCTGGCAGGGTAGCAGCATCTGTAAATATTTGCCATCTAACTTCCTTCCCCAATAAAATAGCTTTAATGTTACCACCTCTATTGTCCACTTTAACTTTTTTCTAATATGGCAAATTTAAATTTGTGACTGTTGTCCTTATCAGCCACATGCCTGTACAATGCATTTGTACTATCTTTTTTCGTTATAGCATAGAGGTGGTCGTAGATTCTTTTCTTAAACATCCGTTCTGTTTTTCCTATATAGAAACTGTTACAGCCTGTACATACTGCAATATATATTATATGGTGGGTATTACAATTCCCTCTACTAATTTGAATACAAGTCCTATTTATATTCTCTAATTTAGCTATTTCAGTTTCTAATATGACATGGCCGTAGCTGCAACGACCACATTTACGTGTTCCAGTATATTGCATATTCATACATTCCACCCTTTTATATCTTTCGAATATAGTCTTCATATTAATTCCCATTTTGAAAACAAAAATGGGTGCTTTACCTACTATTTCTTCTAATGTAGGGTCTACTCTAAGAACATTCCAGTATTTGTTAAGAATACTTTTTATGCACTTGGCCTGGGGGGTATACTCTAGGATACAAGCTCTTCTATAGTCCGTAACCTGTTGATTCTTACTCGAATTTAATAAAGGTTTACCCAAAACGGGGGAGAATCTATTACCCCATTCTCCAATAACATATGTCTTAACTTCATTCAATAATTTTTCGGGGTATCCTTTGAGTCTAAACATACTGCCAATATTTTCTATTTCTTCTATCATATCTTCATATATTGAAGTCATTCTAACCGCTCGAATGCATTGTCCCTTAAATATGCTTTTCTTTGTTTTATATGGGTGATTGCTACTATAATCTAAATAGTTATTGGAGAAAGTTTACTTCCTATAAATACGAGATTTGAAACCATCGTTATTCATAGTGATAAAAGTGTCTAAATATGCAATTCCTACTCGACTAGATTTGTGTGTAAACTTCAAAAATGTACTTGATGTATTCAGATAAGTTAGAAACTCCACAATGATATCATCCGGTCCATCCCATAATATGAAGATATCATCCAAATATTGGGTATAATACCTAATGTATCTATAATACTTACTCTTAAACATTTTTTAAATTTCCCAGAATGGGAAGGTGGTAACATTAAAGCTATTTTATTGGGGAAGGAAGTTAGATGGCAAATATTTACAGATGCTGCTACCCCGCCAGGCTTAAATGAATATATTAATATTAAGCCTTTATTATTATAAAATTACAGTGGTTTAAACGGAATGACAATATATACATTGTATATATTAATTATTGACATTATTGTATTTTTAAGGTTTCCTACCATCTTTAGATATTTTTATGTACTTACTTTTATGTATTTGTATTTATGAATTTATTATATATAGATATACATTATGGTAAGAGATGTATTAGGATGTAGGACTTCACGTTTTAATTAATTTTTAATTAATATTTATACCTATATTTTTTTTTCAATATTTTAATATGCTAGCATCAATATAGCTATGATAATTGGTATGAATGTATATTTATCCCCATAGAGAGTTATCAGTTCCCCTATGCATGCATTCTGGAGTATGGACAGTTTTTTAAGCAATTTTTGTAGTAATTAATTTAGCAACTTATTAATATTTTACTATGCTGGTATACATTAATATTTATTATGACTTAGTTTCCTACATGATAGTATGATGTATGAGAGTTAGTAATGAATTAGAGGCTGTATTAATTGGTACACAAAATTTAGGAATATGTAGTACTGACAATTCTATGTTTTTTTATTTCATTTTTATTCTCATTATTTAGAGTGGTATTTATGTATTGAGTTGGTATATGGTTCTTTAAATTATAAATGAGGCTGAATTTTTTGGTGCCAAAAAACTGATAAATTAGTTAAGAAACTTGTGTAGTTGATTCTGATGAAATCCACATTTTAGGTGGAAGAAAGCGCTAAATCCGTCATTTATAGTTGTTTGTACTTTGCCCGTTTCTTTGTAATAAATCGCAGGCTGTATTATAGCTGTGTGCGGCTGCATTTCTTAGACGTTTTTAGTGTTGGATTTTAGTTCTTAAATTAATATCTGAAATACTACTGCTGGGATAGCTTACAGAATGACATCATTTCTTCCCATTTGACTCTATTCAAGGTAAAAAACAATGATTGATGCAGCTGGTAACATTTAGTATCTACCTGTGAAAATACATAGACCTCAGATCTTTTGGTAAACGGTGGAAGTCATTAAGCAATTTACATTCTTCCACATTTAAAGACAGTACAAAAAACTTCTTTAGTACAGATATTATGTCACCTGTTAACTGAAACTGAAAGATAACACCTTTTTTATGGCCCAGCCATAAAGTAATTTAATTTCAACTAATTTCCTGAAGTTAACTTCCTGTGTTGCAGTTTCCATTGTTAAAATATATATATCTAAACAGTTGCAATAGTGTATGCACATTTCTGTTCTTTTCCAGTAGGGTATGTGTGGTTACATTTTAGCTCGGTACTTTACAAAATATATTTTCAACACATATCCATACAAACCATCTTATATGACATACAGTTCTAATATGTTTGCAACACAAGTATATGAATCATGTTTATATTCACAAATGACATATAATTATCTACAAAATTCCAGATAGCTGAGCTGGCAGTATCTCCTTTCCTGACATGCCAAAACAGACTTTTATTCAATTCTTCTTCTTTCGGCTTTTTCCTGGTTAGGGGTCGCCACAGCGGATCACCTGTCTGCTCATGATTGGCATTGGAGTTTTTGCCAGCCAAGTGCCCAACCTTCCACAGAAGGCACACACATGCACACACCCACACCTAGGGCCAATTTAGAGTGTCCAATCCACCTATAGCATGTCTTTGGGATGTGGGAGGAAACCGGAGCACCCAGAGGAAACCCACGTGACCACAGGGAGGACATGCAGACTCCACACAGAAGGCACCCCAGCCAAGAATTGAACCAGAGAACCTCTTGCTGTGAGGTGACAATGCTAACTGCTGCACCACTGTGACCACCCTTATATTCTATAACAGGTCTAATAAGAGAGGAGTAGAGTGGAAATGGAGAGGAAGTTCCATTGGATTAGTTTGGTTAGTCAGAAAGGTTTCCTAATTATTGGAGAGACACAGTGGTCAAATTAGAGTGAGTTAATCAGACATGTGCAGCAGTCTCATAAAAAATACCATTCTGTAGAGTAGTAGCATTTATAAGATAGGCAGCTGGAATGGCTGATTGATGAACAGTACCATACTAAACTTTTAGCATTCCAGTTAAGAACATTTTCTGAATAGCACGTGAGAGTATTCTTTAGACCTTGCTTGAGCAATCTGATATCAATGGGGGATTTAATAATAATGCCTGACTTGCAACTGTCTGCAAAACTGGACAGCCACACTCCTGGGATACTGGACTGTATGTTCGCAAAATAGAAGCCAAAAATGACAGCCAAAAAGGAGGTCCCAGCACTGAACCTTGTAATACACAGTTAGCCTCATTAAAAACGTTAATTGGAATAGTCTTAAAACTCTTCCATTGGATGATACTCTGCTTTACTTTAATAATACATTCCTAAATATCTTGAATAGTCTAGCTCCTACCAGAACCAAAAAAATCAAACCCAACCAAGCCCCCTGGTTAACAACAGCTACCAAAGAAATAATGTCTAAAAGGGGCAAAGTATGGAAACTCTGGCTTAAATCTAATATTCCATCAGACCTCTTTCATTACAATCAGCTCCATAACGAAGCTAAAAATCTCATCTCTAAAGACAACCAGCAGTATTTCTGGAACCAGCAAACAGAAAAAAATAACCTGAAAATGTTCTGGTCTTCCATCAATAATCTCTTAAATCCTGGCACCAATCCCATTCTCTGTCCACACACCCTGACTTGCTTCCTGAACAAATAGCTAGCATCATTAACTCCTACTTTATTGACACCATTGCCAACATTACTGCTACTTTTTCTTCACCTCTCCCAAATAATACTGTTCCTACAAGCTCCTCTTCTCCTTCTCCTTAACACGCCTTACCTCAGAACATCCATAAGACCTTAAATTCTTTAAATCATACTACTCCAAACATCAAAACCCTCCCCCCTAACTGTGCACAACAATCTTCCCAGCCAGAATTCAATCTCTCTCACATCTCCAGCTCTTTCATCAAAACATTCCTTCTGAAATTAAAACCCTGCTCATGCTCAACTGATAGAATTCCTGCCAAGTTTCTTAAAATTGCTGCTGATGCAGTGGCCTATCCCATTAGCATTTTGAGTAACAGATCTATCCAAAAATCCCATGACCCTTGCCTTTGGAAAAAAGCAACCATCCTTCCTCTTCACAAAGGTGATCCATCAGCCAATAGCTTCAACTTCCGACCCATTGCTATGCTTTACACCATCTCTAAAATCCTACAAAAAAACAAAATTGCCTCCCAACACAGCATGGGTTTTGCCCAGGTCACAGCACATCCACTGCACTAATATCCTTCTTAGACATGCTCAACAAAGCCCGAGACTCAGGATACTTTGCATCTGCCCTTTTTTTAGACCTATCAAAAGCATTTGATACCATCTCTCTATCCTCCTCTCTCAGTTTTCAACCATAGGTGTATTTCCCCAATCACCTAATTGGTTCAAAACATATCTCTCCAACAGAGAGCACACTGATAATGTCAAAATTACTTTTCCTCTTTCCTTCATAACGCTGCAGGTGTACCTCAAGGTTCAATTTTAGGCCCTCTACAGTTCAACATTTTTATCAACAATCTCCACCAAGCTATCCTGCAAGGCTCATTAGTCCAGTATGCAGACAACTCCGCTATAGTTTGCTCTGCACCCAATACAAAATTATTGCTGCAAAATACTGAAGTAGCATTTTCTACTGTGGAGACCTGGCTTCACAATAATCACCTTCCTTTAAATCCCCAAAAAACTAAACATGATTTTTACACACAAAAGAAATTCTCCTTTCAATAAAGCTGACCTCATTATATTCTCTCTTAACTCTACTAGAACTGAGCTAATGACCCTCACTAAATTGTTAGGAGTAATAATCAATGAAAACCTCAAATTTGACCTGCACATTCAAAATAATATAAGTAGGCCCATAAAAAAAATGGGCTTGCTGTATAGACACAATAAGTTCCTCTCCCTCACTACTAAACAAGTATTAGCTCAATCATATCTATTACCCTCTCTAACCTATGGTACATCTTTACTAACCAACTTGCAGTCTTCCTTGAAATCAAAACTAGAAACACGCTATACTAAGACAGAAAAATTTGATATAAACAGCTGCCATTCTACTCACCACTGTACTGCCCTAAGAAAACTACAATGGCTTGAATTCCCCCACTACCTATTACTACTCCAGCTCACAGTTACACATAAATTTATTTATAAACCACAAGACTGCCCAGTGCTTAGCTCCTTACTCACTTTTTATAACCCCATTAGACCTCTACGATCTGAACAGCAAGATTTCTTCAAGTTCATAGACCTAAATCATCTGCAGGCCAGTTATTATTCTCTTGGAACATTGCCAGAAAATGGAATAATCTACCTTCCTTTACCCACTTACAAAAAGGCCCTTATAATTTCAGAACTGCATTGCACAATCATCTCCTCTCCAACTGGATATGTAACTGCTCAATTCCTTCCTCTGCCATTACTTAATCTACTGTGTGTGTGTGTGTGTGTGTGTGTGTGTGTGTGTGTGTGTGTGTGTGTGTGTGTGTGTGTGTGTGCGTCTCTGTGCGTGTGTGTGTGTGTGTGTGTGTGTGTGTGTGTGTGTGTGTGTGTGTGTGTGTGTGTGTGTGTGTGTGTGTGCTTGTAGGTGGCAGTTTTTCCTGCAGGGATATTGTATAACTACATCTCTCTCTTGCATATTGTATCTGTTTAAGGAGTAAATGGCTGTCAGTGGACATGAGACAATTCCTACATTGTCTCAAGATGTCCATATCCACCAACCTGGCAGTGGAGAAATTAGAGAAAGTGTATATCCATGATGTCATGTCTTTTTGTGGTTACAAGGGTAGTGCATGAGGAGATTAATAGAGTGCTAAGTAGGTGCTTTTGGAACTAAAAACTACGCAAACTCATGCAAGACTAAATAGCCTTCTGGCCAATAAAACAACTACACCATAGGTTTTGCTGTGCAATTCCCAACTCGGGCAGACAAGGCTGCAACCTACTGCCTCTAGATGAATAATCTTAATGTAAAAAACACACGCAAAATTTGCTAATACAAGTTATTCAGCAACTAGTTAGGCAACACTTTCAAGGTGATTACAAGGCGAACAATCCATCAGCAAGGATAGTGAGAGGCAAATGCACATTTTTAGTCTTGAAAACAGATGAATGTAATAAATTATCCAAGAAATTGACAGCGCTTCACTTAGATAACTTAGAAAAGTGTGACTTTTTTAAGTATTTGCCTGTGTTTCAAGACAACAGTTTGTTTGCTTATTTGTTCCTTGTACCCTTTTGAAATGTCAGTCTGTTTTTGCATACTGCGGTGTTTGGAAGGACATAATTGGATAGTTAACAGCAACACCTGCAGCAGTCTACCCATTTCGAGATGTGTTCTTTTTGTATTTCTACCAGATATTCGTACAATAGTGCAGAGAACTCTGCTGGTCTGGTGGAGTGAGCGCTTGAATTGTTTTGATGTTTTCTTTAAATAATCATGAGAACAAAGTCGGGATAAAAGCATTAAGAATGTCTGCTCTTATGCTAAAACCCAAAAACACTGAGGGATGACGCCAGCCTAGTCCATGTATAAGTATACATATATTTAAAACTTGTATTTGACCTGTTCTCAAATGTAGTAATTTTTTGCCCTTTTACAAAACTCTGTTAAATAGAATCTCTACAAAAGATACCATACTATTGATTAGAAATCAAACATTCACTGATATTTGAAAAAAGTTTGGCTTGTATTCCCTTCACTATAAACATCTAATAGGGAAGGTGGTTATTTTACTATAAGATTTTTAATGATATTACAAGTAGAGTTTAAGGTTTCCTGTCGTTTTAGTGTTCATTACTATGTCGAATCACTAAATACTGTGACTAGAGGGTCGCAAGACAGGAATGCTAATGACTACTTGTTTGAACACTCTGGCTTGCCCTACTTCCGGACCCACATTAGCTTTTGTTCCTGTGTCTGTGCAGGTCAGGAGATTCTATGTTCGACATTGTTCAAGCAAGGTGTTATCAGCATTCTCATTTTGCGACCTTCTGGTCACGTTGTTTAGCAGTTCAACATTGTAATGATACCTAAAATGATCCATATATAACATAGTGTCTACAAATTTCCACAAGCATGAGAACGTTGGTATACATTTTACTATAATAAAGTCTAACAGTAACATCAAGGGAAAATTTGTATGTGCTGTTATCCCCAGAGTATGGAATAAAATTCTGAGTAAAATCAGATTCTTAAAGACAGTTGGTCAGTTGGATGGTCGGGTGGGTGATGAAATTTATGACATGACTTAATTAACTCAGTTGATTTTACAGCAGTTGGACCCAATAGCCATCAAAGAATAATGATTCCTTTATGAGTTAATAAGAGGCATAGTTTTCTCATCATTTTTGCTTTTGCCATTATGGAAGCATACTAATGGGGGTAAAACCCTGTTTTCAAGAGAGATTTTGAGGACCTTCTAGCTGGTGCAGTTTAGCGTGATCTACTTTTTAAATATTTCTTAGCTTGAGGCTTGTCTGACTTTAGCTGTGTCAGTGAGTGTTTAGGGTCCATCTGCATAATGCATGTCTGCTTTCTGCAGAAATTGTTGGAGTTGCCCCCCCCCCCCCACATATCCATTTAAGAGAGTCATCCCACCTGTCATTTCAATTCTGTACAAAGGTGACTTTTTGCTGACTTGTAGTTATGTCTCCATATTGGAGAGTGTCACAAGACATAGTATATATTTCATTATGGTCAGATGTATATGTATACATATATATATATATATATATATATATATATATATATATATATATATTTCTCTTTCTTTCTTGGACCTTTATGGACAAATCAGAGGCCGTTTGCAAATGTTTTTCTTTGTATACTTTGAAATGTTCTCTTAATGTTGCATTCCATTCTGCCAAGGTCAAAGGCTTGGAATGTCACAGAGTTTTTTTGCTGTCGTAAAAATTCTGTGTTCAGTTTGTATGTGGGTGGGAGAGCTCCTAGGCTTATTTTTATTGAAGCAAGATTAGTCAACATTGTCCATTATTGTGACTTGGCTGAACTTTCATTACTTGCAGGTGTCTTTCTGCATTCATGTATGTGGTAGTGATATACTTAACCCTTGAAATACTTTTGCAAATTTGTCACTGAGTTGGGATATTTCAGTGGTAACAGAGCTAAGTGTTTTCTTTCTCTGATGCTAAGTGTAATGAGAAAAATAGCTGTACTCATCTCATTGCAGGCATTCTTGAAGCTATGTAGACTTTTCATAAAACTAATTGTCCATTTCTGAATTTGATAGTGTCACGTTAGACACCAAGGCACTGTGGTGGGTTCAAGGCATCTATGTACAGTAAACAACTTGAACCTATCAGGAGCTGTAATTAGAATATGTATTTAAACTAACCGACTCATTACTTCATACCCACTCGCATGTGCATCTTCATTCATGCCAAAATGGCACTCATCTTGCACAGGCTCAGTAACTTGTATGCATATGCTATCTAGCTACAGTGGCTGACTAGGTACAGTACTCGCTCTGAACTACATCCTTCCTCTTTGATTTGTTCGACATGCAGTAGAACATGCAGTAGGAGCACAAGGGATTTTTAGCAAGCTAGATATTGCATCATCATACAACAACAAATTAATTCAAGTCTGAGTCGCTGTGTATCTTGAAATGGGTTTGGAAATTCTTCTACCTGATTTGGTCACATAAAAAACTGACTGGGTTTAGCAACAGCGACAGTCTGTGGGGATTCTTTTATAACTGGAACTTTGGAGATTACATCAAGATTTCTTGAAGAAAGTACACTGGCTATGGAATTTGAACAAGTGTAGCGTCGCTCTGAGAAATAGTCTCTGGCCAATAAAACAACTACACCCTAGGTTTTGTGCAATTCCCAACTCGGGCAGACAAGGCTGCAACCTACTGCCTCTATATGATTGGTTCGGAGACTGGCATTAAGTGTCTTCAATTTCTTCAGACTGTATGGTGTAAGATTTCTGTTCTTTGCAAAGGTTTTTGATGATACCCACTCTGTCATAGCCTTTAGAATTTTGCATTCTCACAATGTCTCCTTGTCTTAATGGTTTGAGGTTTGCTGGACTTATCGTAGTACAACTTTTGTGACAGACATTTTCTCGAAAGTTCAGCCTTGACAACTATGTTCTTTACACTTAATACTAACAATTGTTTGCTGATCAGTAAAGTTGTTCTTGTCTGTCTGGACATTAATCTATGAGCAGGTGAACCAAGCAAGTTATCTCAAGGAATGTTTCTGGGATTGAATAAGTTGAGAAGAACATCGGTGCCATCTATCTTGGATCTCTCTAACAAATGCTCCTCACTTTGCACACTCAACTAATCCATTGGACTGTGTTTACTCAGGACTAATAGTAACACAGACAAAGTCCCAAGACTCAACAAATTTCTTGAACTGTTGACTTGTAAACTGTGCAACATTGTCGGAAATTACTTTGTGCGGACTTCCATGAACAGAAAAATGTCTCTCTCCGATTTTGTAATGACAGTGCTAGACATTAAGTTAGGAAGAAGGTCAAATTCAAACAAATTCGACTGTGTCTACTAACACTAAGTAATGTTGACAATTCTATTTGAAAATATAAGTAGCAACCATCGACCATGGTAATTCAGAAATCTGGTTTAGCTGAAGTGGTTCTTTTTTGTTGGTGCAGTTTAGTATTGTTACAAACTGAATGTGCTGGAGTTTCCTGCCCTATAGCTTTTGACATAGAAGGCCAAAATACTTTGCCTCTTGCCCTTCTTTTGGTTGAATCAGTACCTGGGTGACCACAATGCAAACTTTTGGTATATTCTTGTTGTAATGCTATAGGAATTACCACTTTAGGACCTTTCATGATGATTCCATCTTCCATCATGAGCTCCTCTTTGTAAGGAAAATACTTCTGTATGTCATGTGGTTGACTAGTTTGTTGTGCTGGTCATCCTTGAGTGATAAAATGTTGTAGTATCTGGAGAACTGGGTCTGAGGCTGTGTTTATCAACACTGGAGGAAAAATTGACTTCCATGACTTCAGAGTCTGTTTTCTCATTGTTATGCTGTTGTGTTGTTTGTCTGGGTGCTCTTGACAAAGCATCAGCAAGGTACAGATATTTGCCTTTAGTATAGACTATATAGAAATTGTACTTTTGCAGTACTTTTGCTACTTATAAACAAATACATTGGCAACCTTCAAATACTGGACTCCACCCAGTTTGGTTTCGTAAAGGGACGATCTTGTCTCCTCAACATGATTGACTTCTTTGAATCAGTCTCCAGAGCTGTGGATGAGGGTAAGGTGGTCCAAACAGCCTATCTGGACCTCGCCAAGGCCTTCGACTCCATCTCCCACTCTGAAATCATAGATAAACTTACTAAGCTGGGCATTGATTCCTACGTCATTCGATGGTTTGACAACTGGCCTACTGACAGAAACCACAATGTAAAAGTAGCCGACTCAAAATCCAGCTCCAGACAAGTGACAAGCGGAGTACCTCAGGGTTCAGTCATGGGACCGCTCTTGTTTGACATCTACTTCTCTGAAGTACATGCCAGCACTAAGGGACTCTGGCTAACAAAGTTCGTAGATGACTGCAAACTGGAGGCCATTATTGAAACCCCAAATGATGTTGATATTCAACAAAAGGGCCTTACAGGATCAGATGCTTGGTGCCAGAGCCATGGGTTCAAGCTCAATGCCAAGAAATGTATAGTTATCCCCTTTGGGAAAAACCATGTACCCATGAATTACCACATAAGTGGCAGTACACTAAACACCGAAAGTGTAATAAGGGACTTAGCGACACAGGTGGACAGTGGTCTCACCTTCGATCACCACATAGCCACAACAGTCAGGAAATCCTTCTATGTGACACACCTCATCACAAAGGTTCATAGGTTCATAGGTTCATACTAGGCTATCTGCCTTGAGGCAATTATAAGCCTAGCCCGATTCTGTATGGCTTACGCCACCCCTTGATTTGAGTATACTGTGCCCTTTTTAAGGTTTAGTTTACTGTGCTTCTGTCTAATAGTGACACGGGAGTAATCCCTGGGATAAACTTATGATCCCCCATCCACCTATCGAGATTCTTCTTGAAGAGATTCACTGAGGTGCTCTGCCTCACATGAACTGGAATTCTATTCCAGAGCGAAGGGAGCCTCTGGGTTATGAACCTGTCCTTCCAGCAAGTTCTATTTATTTCTGTGCTGAGGATCAAGTCCCTCGAGCATGTGGCTCTAAGGGATTTAGATTTACTGAGGTGGAGCATGTCCATTAATTCTGGATTTGACATAGCTTTGTATGTCAGGCATAGATCGCCTTGAAGTAGGCGGTATGCAACTGAGTAGAGCTGGAGTTTTTTTAACCGAGCAGCATATGGCATCTGTTTGAGACCCTTGATCCTCTTGGTGAGATACTTTTGGGGTCTTTCTAATTGCTGCAGGTGTCGGGTAAGGTACATCCCAAAAGGGGCATTGTATTCTATGATGGGCCTGATGAGGGATGAATAAAGGGGCACGATTACCTCTCTTGATCTAGATGTGAAACCCTTCGTGATGAGGTGGGCTATGTAGAAGGTCTTTAGGTCTTTCTAACCACTTTGGCAATGTGGTTTTCAAAGGAGAGATTGCTATCAACTTGGGTCCCCAGGTCCCTAATAACTTTCTCTGTACTTAATAGGTTTCCGCCTATGTGGTAATTTGTGGGCACATTGTTTTTGCCAAAGGGTATGACTATACATTTTTTGGCATTTAGCGTTAAACCATGGCACTGGCACCAGTTATCTGTCTCTGTGAGACCTTTTTGAAGGATGTTTGTGTCAGCTGGAGAGTTGATTATGGTGCCCAGTTTGCAGTCGTCTGCGAACTTGGTGAGCCATAGTCCTCCCACGTTTGCCTGTACCTCGGAAATGTATATACCGAACAAGAGTGGTCCCAGGACAGAACCCTGTGGGATGCCACTTGTGACTGGTTTCGAGTCTGACATGGCTCCAGCAACTCTCACTCTGTGGGTTCTGCCTTTGAGCCAGTTTGTGACCCATCTTGTGACATAGGGGTTTATATTTAAGCTGGATAGCTTATCTATGATGCCCGAGTGGGGTATTGTGTCAAATGCCTTTGTAAGGTCCAGATAGGCTGTGTGGACTACCTTCCCTTCATCTATGGCTTTGGTGACTGTTTCGAAGAAGTCAACCAGGTTCAAAAGGCAGGATCTGCCCTTGACAAAGCCACACTGGGCAGGATCTAGTGTCTGTAGGTCCCCAATGTCTTTGTTTATGAGCTCCATGATGATCCTCTCCATAGCCTTGCAGACTAAGCTAGTCAGGCTTATGGGGCGATAGTTTCCAGGTCCGTAGAGGCTCCACCTTTGTGGAGTGGGACCACTTTTGCTGTATGCCATTCTGTGGGCACATATCCTGTAGTGAGGCTGAGATTGTATAGCTGTTTTATTTGAGGGATTAGTTCCTCTTGGAGTTCATGTAGGACGCAACCTGGGACGCCATCTGGTCCCATGGAAGCAGTGTTTTTTGCTTTGGAGAGGGCAGCCTTCACCTGAGCATCAGAGATGTTTGGGAGGCAGCACTCTGCTGGGATAGATGCTTGCTCTTTTGGGGGGGGAGGAGGGGGGGGGAGTTTGCACTGAACCTGTCTGCCAGGATATTGGCAATGTCTGTGGGTTCAGTGTATTTTTTGTCGTTTAGAATCAACTCAGAACAAGTCTGGGAGTTGCATCCCAGGTTTCTAACATAACTGAAAAAAGCCTTATGATTGTCTTTGGTGTCGAGGGAATTGTTATGGCTAGGCTTGCATAGGCCCTAGGGCCGATAGCCTAGTGCCAACCTATGAACCCAAATCTGTTTATTTTCCAGCTCATAAGCCAATATTTTGTTTTCTTGGCAATTCCTAATGAACTTAAACTACTAAATTCCACCTCTTGCTTTCTCTTACCTCCCTAGCCCCATTTCCCTTTTTCGTTCCCTCTCTTCCACTTTCATTCTACTTCATTTTTCTTTCTTTTTCTCCTATTTCCACTTCTCTCTTTTTTATCTGTCCACCCCACTTACTATCACCTCCCCACCTCTCTTCTTCCTTTTCCTCTTTTTTTTTTTCTTCCATCCTTCTCTAATAACTATTACAAAGTTTTCCTCTTATGCCCTCTTCTCCACATTTTATATGTATAAATATACATATATCTATTTATATGTGTGTGTGTGTATATATATATATATATATATATATATATATATATATATATAAACACACACACATGCACACACACATATGTACATTTGTTTTTATTGTTTTTCATAAGTAATGTCTTTATACCGTCATGCATTTATCTGCATAGTATTTAACCATTCTGTCTTGCTTGCATTATCTCAGGATATTATTGACAGTATTTTGAAAACGTTCAGCTTTGCTGTTAGTTTAATGTCTTATCACTTTTATCATTTTTGTATAATTTGTCATGTAAATTTCTTTTGTAAATTTCTTTTTTGTGGAAACTTTTATGTAATACTGATTAAAACCTGGAGCTTTTCTCCTGGGCCTCCACCAACCTGCTAATCAAATGCCAATAAATAAATACGCTATAGTTCTACTTTTCAAGAGGATACCCACAAATTTCACAACTTACATTTTATCAGATAGCTAGTTTGCAATCCAATACATAACATGGGATGTGTGTTATGTTAAATTTTACTAATTTGTCTGTAATACTAGTGCTGGAATGGTATCAAAGCCTTGCCCAGCACAAGATGGGCAACATGAACTGAAAGACCACTGTCCTCTGCCTCACTGCCCTTTTCAAAAAAATTTAAAAGGTTTAGGAAGCAGGATTTAACTTTCACAAAGCCAAACTGATTTGGATTGGTTTAGTAATTTTGCCTGAGTCAGCAATTATAAATTTGAAAATGAGTCATTTCCTGTCCATACATAAAAGGCTGCTGAGAATGTTGGGTATATAGATAACATGGTCTGAAGAACCACCTTTATTTAGGGGCATCACTGTAGCAGTTCTTCATGCTTCTGGAACAAACCCAGTGACCAAGCTAATGCTGAAACGAATGAGAAGGGTCTCAGAACATATTTAACAGTGATGAAGATGAGCCCTAGTATGTTGTAATGCCCCTAGAGGTATTATTTGCATCTTTAGATAAGTATTCTAGGACTTACTCTATACTGACCCTACAGGTATGTTATGTAATAGGGACAGTGCAAGTAATGGTAGAGGAGAGGGTGTTAACATTTGGACTAAATTTGTCTGGCAAGATGCCTGCTATATCCTCTGAGTTGGAGTGAGTGGTATTATTATGGACTAATTCAGTACATTGTTGGGCTTTATTTCTTAGTTTTCTAACACAGCTAAGAAGGATTTATAATTCAGGTTGCTGTCTGTTCTATTTCAAATTCATACTCAACTTTTTATTAATTAATGGTGCTTTTAAGATCTTTTCTAGTCTGTTTCAGTGCATTTCTGAGGGAGGGCTAATTGAACTTTTTATACTCCAGCATTTCCTTCTTTTGCTATACATTTTATTGATACAAGCATTCTACCAGATGAGTTTATTCTTAAACTTGATATTAGACTTAGTCTGGATGGGCACTGGCTTGTCTACGCAACAAGCCAAGTTATTATTTTGTTATTTTATGCAAGAGGTAAAGAAGGACACTTTTTCAACTTTTTCCATGTGTAAGGCTTTTTTGGTGAAATTGCCAAAGAGCTGTTAGCTGTAGAGAAGTCCTTAAAGACTGACAAACTAAATGGTGAGATGTACCAAAAGGCCTAAAGGAAAAGATCCAAATCAAGTGAAAAGTGTTCATAGAAAATCCACATACACTAAAAGAGCATAAAGACCCATGCAAAGCAGAGTGTCTGCTATATAATAGCTTATGTTCCTTTGAAGAAGGCCCTTGGTTTATATACAAATGACCCTTAAGGGAAATACAAGTGCTTCTATGGCTCCTGAATGCCCATTGTGTTTTTATTTTTATAGGAATTTATTGATGCATTCAATCTGATAAATCCAAACCCCACTAACTGCAGACATGACATGTCTCACCCCCTTTGTAATAAACTTGTCGGTGCCGCATATGTGCATTGTTTGGCCACTCACTGGTAACACTCCACTTATAAAGGAATCTGACGTCCATAACATTACAATGACTGCAAAATATCCCAAACAGGAACAAAAATAACATAAAAGGTCAAACAGAAATGCCACAGTGGCAAAAACAACAGAAAGACACAGGAAAACCAGAGTGTTTACTATGTTATACCTTAAACATCCTTTAAAGGAGGCCCATGACATATATACAAATGACCCCTTAAAATGGTGTGGTATATTATGTCTACAGCTAGTAAGATTTGGCTTCATTGGCCTTAATGCATCAATAAAGATATAAAAAAGTGAAAAGTCAGTGGACATTCACACATAGCTGAGACACTTTCATATCCTTATTGGACCATTTGCATATATCCCCAATCCTCCTCCAAAGGAGTTTTAAGGTATTAATCAGTGGATACTGTGCTTTGAATGGGTATTTCTGTTGTTCTTGGCAATAAAAAAAGACAATTTGTGATAAGATTTTACCAGGGAAACAGTGATACACAGGCCAGGGCTAAGTGCATAAGAATCAGATCAAGAGGGTTTGGACTCCTAGTGGGGAGTTCAGCATGTTGCTTACGGCACATCCGTTAACAATATCCAAAAATCACTGAACGTATTTATTATTTGTGGTGTAAGTATGCACATCAGTGATTGGGTAGTTTAAGTCACCTAACAAGGTAATATTTGATTTGATACAGACCCCTTCAAATGCAGTTAGTTATCATGGTCCTCCAGGAACATTAATGGAGAGCTGCAGGAGGCGGAAGTTATACAGAATTTGTTTTTCTTGAGTGTGATTTGGAAAGCTAGAAACTTTGTGTTCAGATAGGGGATAATTAGACATGAAGTTATGGGATTTCTAAACAAAACAAATACTTCCTGACAGCTACCAAGTTTGAAAGCATGATAGGTACTGAACCTGGTAAAAAAGGAGTGTTTTCACTACACTGGAATTAAGTTACAGTAACTACACAAATAAGGATGTTTTCATATTGTAGGAGAGCCTTAGGTTCTGGCATTTTGGAATATATCTTTAACTTATGTAGAAGATGTGACTAGGAATAGATTAAACTGAAGATAAAAATCAATACAAATGTCTGATAGCAGTCTTAATGGAAAAGGGTCAGAAAGAACATTCTGATAGAAGTACTTAATAATAACTGAGAATTACATTCTCTCAAATTTTCTTATGAAATGAAATCCCTACACATCAGGTGAAGAAAATGTTGGGGTTATTTCTAGCACTTTTGGTAGAATTCAGCTGCTGTAGAAATTCAGGATGTGGTTCTGTGTAATAAAGTAAAGCCTGCCTGCATGACAGAGATTCTGCAATGTTTTGTTTGCTTGTATGCCACCTGTGTGAGTTACTGATTTTATTCCCATACTTGATAGCCCCAGTCCTGAAGCTACAGCTCCTGCCTGTACAGTCTATATTAAAATGAATTATATTTTTTCCTAGCAATATTTTTCATTCTGAAGCCTCACCTGCAATGTTTCTTCTATGTCACCTGTGTGGAGCCACTGCTCTTATACTGATCATCCCTGGTGACAGAACTATAGCTGTTTCGTGTGCAGTTACCCACACTCCCATTCTCCAGCCCCCACATCCATCACCACTTTATACTCCAGATTCCTTCTCTTTTTCCTCCATTTCTCCGGAACATCCTCGAAAACAAACACATACTAATACATACACTCTGTTTTAGCCATATAACAACCAATTATATCTATATATACTACTGCTGTCACTTCCCACATTCAAGCACACCTTCACACCTGTGCCATATCAAGATACATCTAGCATCCACTCAGCACTTAATTTCCATTCACAATTGCATCTTCTTATTCACACAGACCTCTATAACAATTGTATGTTTAGATATGATTTTCTTTCTTTCTTTCTCTCAAATGCAAGTACATCTGCCTCATGACACTAACCTTACTCATTCCTGTGAATTATGCCACTGTTTCTGCAATATTGACAATCACTCCTCTCTTAATTACCTACTTACAGTTAGCTCACATACTCATTTACAACTGCAAAATTACCACACATCGAGCAATTGTTATTAAAGTTAGGGTTAGCGTGCATTAGAAAGGTGGTGTTGAGATAGGGAAAGCATGTTTCCCCTCTAAACGCTATCATCATCTTCTTTCGGCTGTTCCCGTTAGGGGTCGCCACAGTGGATCATCTGTTTCCATTTCTTCCTGTCCTCTGCATCATGCTCTTTCACACCAACTGCCTGCATGTCCTCTCTCACCACATCCATAAACTTCATCTTAGGCCTTCCTCTTTTTCTCTTACCTGGCAGCTCCATCCTTAGCATCCTTTTCCCAATATACCCAGCATCCCTCCTCAGCACATGTCCAAACCAATGCAATCTCGCCTCTCTTGCTTTGTCTCCAAACCGTCCAACCTGAGCTGTCCCTCTAATATACTGATTCCTAATCCTGTCCATCCGAGTCACACCCAATGCAAATCTTAACATCTTTAACTCTGCCACATCCAGCTCTGACTCCTGCCTTTTCAACAATGCTACCGTCTCCAACCCATATAACATAGCTGGTCTCACTACCCACTTGTAGACCTTCCCTTTCACTCTTATTGGTACCCGTCTGTCACAAATCACTCCTGACACTCTTCTCCACCCAATCCACCCTGCCTGTACTCTCTTCTTCACCTCTCTTCCACACTCACCATTACTCTGAACTGTTGATCCCAAGTACTTAAATGCATCCACCTTTACCAACTCTACTCCCCACATCCTCACCATTCCTCTACCCTCCCTCTCATTTACACACATATATTCTGTTTTAGCCCTACTGACCTTCATTCCTCTCCTCTCTAAAGTATATCTCCACCTCTCCAGGGTCTCCTCAACCTGGTCCCTACTCTCACTACATATCACAATGTCATCTGTAAACATCATAGTCCACGGAGCCTCCTGTCTAATCTCATCTGTCAACCTGTCCATCACCACTGCAAATAAGAAAGGGCTCAGAGCTGATCCCACCTCCACCTTAAACGTATCTATCACTCCCACCGCAGTCCTCACCAATGTCACACTACCCTTGTACATATCCTGTACCACTCTTACATACTTCTCTGCCACTCCCAACTTCTTCATACAATACCACAACTCCTCTCTAGGCACCCTGTCATATGCTTTCTCTAAGTCCACAAAGACACAATGCAACTCCTTCTGGCCTTCTCTGTATTTCTCCAACAACACTCTCAGAGCAAATATTGCATCTGTAGTGCTCTTTCCTGGCATGAAACCATACTGCTGATCACTAATCATCACCTCCCTTCTTAACCTAACTTCCACTACTCTTTCCCATAACTTCAAGCTGTGACTGATCAGTTTTATCCTTCTGTAGTTACTGCAGCTCTGCACATCACCCTTATTCTTAAAGATAGGTACCAAAACACTTTTTCTCCACTCCTCAGGCATCCTTTGTCTTTCCAAAATTTCATTAAACAATCTGGTTAAAAATTCCACTGCCATTTCTCCTAAGCACCTCCATGCTTCCACTGGTATGTCATCTGGGCCAACAGCCTTTCCATTCTTCATCCTCTTCATAGCTGTCCTTACTTCCTCCTTGCTAATCTGCTTCACTTCCTGATTCACTATCCTCACATCATCCAACCTTCTCTCTCTCTCATTCTCTTCATTCATCAGCCCTTCAAAGTACTCTTTCCATCTACTCAACACACTCTCCTTGCTTGTGAGTATGTTTCCCTCACTGTCCTTTATCACCCTTACCTGCTGCACATCTTTCCCAGCTCTGTCCATCTGTCTAGCCAATCGGTACAGGTCCTTTTCTCCCTCTTTAGTGTCCAATTTCTCATACAACTCTCTATCTGCCTTATCCTTAGCCTTCAAAAAACATAACAAACAGGGCTTTAGTCTTCATGACGTGTGCTTGTGCTGCAAAGGCATGGAACCCAATGTTTCAGCTGTAAAGGTAGAAGATGAAATGCAATGTGAAAGTATGACAATGTTTTTATTACCTGCAAGCATGAGTGCCGATTCTGACAGTGTATCCTGACAAAAATGAGGGAATTAAAGTAGTGAAGAAGAGTATTACAGAAGAGTCAGTCCCTAAAGTGGGAAGGAAGATAGGAACATGCTCAAGAATAGCTAACAGAAATACATCTTTTAGAGGTAACGCTTGATTCTGTCATTTCTTCAAAGATTTTTTTTATCCATGATCATGTTCCTTTTAGAGCAAGCATTTATTACCATGGCTTCCATTACATTTGCCATGGAGACTTGTGGCAATAGGCAGTTAGATAGGAATGTCAAAGTCGTGTTCTTTAGCAGTGACACCACTTTGAATAGTTTGTTAATTGCATTGTTTAAATATCATCTGTACGTATTTGCATAGTGGGCAGAAGTGAGCGTGTTGTAAACAATCAACTGATCTGAGGAATGACATGCACCACACTGAAGTCATGTCAGTATAGGGCAGTTTTCAGAAGATCTTCATATCAGACCCCTTCAGACCACTGCCAGAGCATGAGAGAGTGCCATCTGGTGCCAAAATAAGACGCTGCTTATAGGTACTACAGCCAGTACAAAAGGCATAAAGGTTTAGGGGCATTTGAAGCTTCTGGATATTTAGAAAAATTAGATAATAAATGATAATGGCTTTAAAGCAGAACATGTCTGTTTGTGTCTATGTGTACCTGTGCGTTTATATAGCTAAATAATTTAAGAAAATAGCAAAACTTAATTTATCATTTTAATTTTTTTTAAACTAGAATGCTGCTATATAAATTGAACACTCATAAATAATACAGTTTAGTTAGTATCCCTTTATTTATTGGATTAGTTATTTTTTCATATAAATATCATACAGAAGAGAAGCAACCAATAAGAATCGATATATTACAAACACAATATTAGTTAACAGCATAGTAAGGAAATAGATAAGAATCTTCTTCAAGTTGCTTGTGAAATGCAGATGAGGGAAAGCTGTCCATACTGCATGCCCTCAGGTATCATATATCTTACAATATGTGTTTATTCTGAAAAAAATGACTGGTATGTTTCTATAACAGAATCTCATTTTTGCAGCGGTTATTAAATTTCCAATGCCATGAATGACATCAATGAATTTTTTTTGCAAAAAAAATCTGTCTCAATAATCATCACCTGTGGTTTGAAGTACAGAACTGTGCTGCGTGCTTTATATAACATATCTCTTTTATTATACAAGGGCAATAAATCGTGCACACTATAAATAGTAAAAAAAAAAAAAAAAAAATCACATACCCTGGTATTCATAGACAATCTTCTAGGGTTCACTCAAAGCCTACACAATGTTTACATGTCAGAGAGATGAGCAGCAGCACTGATCGCATATGCATGCTGCTCATCACACCTACAAAAATACAAGTGCATTTTCATGCTACGTAACAGTGCTGGCAGCCAGGAAAACATGCTGAGCAGGAGAAACACACACAGTAAACAAACAGGCTTGTCTATGGGCAAACTTGTTAAGTGTGATCTTGCAGACAGCACAAAGAGCTACATTATTTACACCACTTACTTGAACTCTGAACTCTGACTGCTGAAAACATCAAACACTAATATTCTGAACCGCAAAATCTCTTCCCTTTTTGATCCATGTTAGCACTTGTTTTTAGGTGTGGAGCAGTTGGAAATGTTGACGTTCATTTGTTTTTTGGCATTCTGAAAAGTCAAATATGTGCAATCAACATTTTGATGGCAAAGCAATGCAAATGTTGCACACAAGCAGGGAAAGTGTATTGAAAGTACTGTGCACATAAATTAAACATATAAATACAGTAATAAGCAAGAGAGGATGTGAAACCACAAGGGGAACTACAATACATGGGTTACCAGACAGGAAAATTGCACTGAGGACAATGTGAATAGAAATCACAGATATATATATATACAGAAAGATGTAAGCAGAGAGGGTAAATGTTCCACTTCTAGTACGATAATTAATGTGTAGGGGTTTATATCACAAAGACAACTTTGTAATAATAAAACTTTATAATACATATGTCACAATAATTACTGGTGGTCACAATTTCTGAGCAAATATAGGTAAATAAAAGCAGACGATATAATAGGATGTGACAGTTACACAAAATCATATTATAACAGAGGGGAATTACATGACATATGAATGTCATTGACGTGCTGAGTTATGATGACAGTTCAGAAGAACAGTAGATACATAATGGAATATCTGCACAGTGTGCACTACGTTCATCTAACATGTTGAAAAACAGGAATGGCTCAGAACCCACAATCTCCTTTTGCAAGGATCAAGCCTATACCATCAATGTCAACACTGCCTGCGTTTTAACTGTGTACACCACAGAAACAGGCCTAATGCATGTACGAGGAGGATCACTCTTAAAGGGAATTATGTGCCTCAATGTTATAATAATTATGCATCCCATAAGTAGATGTGTATGATGTTACAAATGTGAGAGCAGATTGTGACACACGTAATACCCTTGCGTGAGGCACCCCTGCCTGACACAGTTATTGTGCCAACAGTAACAACAGATGCAAACTCCATAGCATGATGCAAAGTATTTCCTAGAGTTGTTTATTGTTGTCATCTGCCACAAGAGGTAGCAATGGGTATTGTGGCAAACAAATGACTTTAATACGTGAATTAAGAAAGGATCCCAGAGAATGAATGTCACATCAGCATATCAGACTGATGGCAATTAAATGAGTATGCCCATGTGCACACAAATATCATCACTCATATCAATTTTTCAGGGTCAAGGACAGCTTCTCTGTATGTCTGTATACATACTACCCAAGAACTGGAGCATACACCACAGGACTTGATGCATGTGCCACGGAAGCATTCTCAACATTACAATGGAGGAACAAATGTGTAATTTCGGGAAATTCAAAGCTATGTTCACATGTTTTGGTAACATATCAAGTGATAACATTGATGTGATGTAATGGTTGCTGTGAAACAACAGTATGTTCACACAAAATGAATCCCTATGCTAGAAATGAACAGCAAGCTGTACAACTCCTCCAAGTTGCAAGTTGGCTATTAATCACATTGGTCACAGTGTAACTGTTACCACAGCTATTGATCTCCACATATGTGAAGTCATTCAATTAGTTGTACATTATTTCCCCATAACTTTTATCTGATAAAATTGATAGGGAAGACCTCTGCCATTCTATACATACAAAGTATAATTGTGGGAGATGTCTTTCCTGCACAACAGTTAAGAATGCAAATGCTTATAGTAACTCAATGCTGGTTTGACAGTTAAGGACAGTGCCAGTTTGGAACACTTGCCTAAGCATTGGGAAAATCTTCACCATAGTGGACTCAATTAATGCATCATGGTATAAGTGCATCACCTATTGTCATATGTGTTGTTATGTGAAAACATTACATCATGTGTATAAATAAAGGATTATATATCAGTGTAATTACTTAGAAAGAATCTTGCTGTATGTCAGACAACATTGCTTGATGCCAGGTATACCCAAACACACATGTAGCCTCCTGCTGTTGTCACTGTGACAGTAGAACAACAATTATGCCCAATGTGGACATAATCCCATACTGGAAGACATGCCTCACTTAGGCAACAACATACATTAAATCATCTCATGTTCTCAGTCCTGAGGTGGTGTTTCACTACAACTGGGATCGAACACAAATTTCTTCAAATAACAGCATAAGTCTTTAAACTCTTGTAAAAGAAAATGACACCTACACATAAACATAGCACATGTGGATGACAATCCTGTTAACAACATATACACTGACTGTAAGCAGTGATGGGATTTTAACTACAGCTAACATTGAAGGCTAATGAAAGTTTGCTGACACAAGGGCAGCAACAGTCTTATCTGATTACTGTGACACTGCACATTTCAATGGATGACATCACCATTGTGTATTATCTTTATGTTTCTTCTAAAAAGTGGTTGCACAGCACAACCAAACTGTATAGATCTACCTCATATATGTATTTCAAGTCTGTTATGCACAGTAAGAGAAAAAAACGCACAATGACAGATGGAAGCTATTCCTGTATTCAAACTCCCTACCCATGTACTGAAACAACTTACACATAAGTGTACTATAAGCACATGCCACAGGAGAAATTTGACTGCATGTGTGCCATACTGAATCTATAAAAGGATAACATCAACTGTGTCATGCAAAGGAAATATGTGTTCCAAAATGTCTTCTACAGCTATGTGGGATTCTAAATGTTGTCAAGAGGTGTAACACAGTTTGGCATCCATTTACATTCACACCCACACAATCAAGAGAGTTTCACTGCTGTATTTGAACTCCCTATCTATCAGCTGCCACAATCTACACACAAGTGCATTATCCACATGTGCCACAGATGTGAGAGTGTATTATTGAAATGATGACCTAATCATTGTGTTGCAGACAATATGCATTTGTGGACAGAGTAAAAACAGGCTGTGGGATTGATCTGACCATGTAAATGTTTCTTATGAGTGAGAGTCAAATGAGCACACCTGCTGAATTAATCTTTCATTTATGCAGTGGACCTACCATCACATGTACAAGTTGATTGCTGTGAGGTCAGAACCTCCTATCTATCTAGTTTTACAGTCTAAAAAACACAGTGCTTAACACAAGAGCCACCACAGAAGTTTGACTTCAGTAGCATGACAGTGCCCTTTATAGAGGATGACATGAGTGCTGTGTGCTGCTGAGAAGATGATGTTGGGAGAAGGGTATAACATTGATGTGGACACACCCTTCAATGTAAAATTAATGTCAGGCTGCTATTTTATTAAGACTAACAGTAGCTAAGGTCATATTTACACAATTATATATATATATATATATATATATATATATATATATACATACATACATACACAAAGTTGACCTCCTTGAAATTAGAACCACCTATGTTATACGCAAGCACCACTGTAGAAGTCTGACTTTCATCTTATGAGAGTTCACTTTATAAAGGATGACATCACTGTGGTTTTGCAGAGAAGATGATGTTGGGAGAGGGGTCTGACATTGATTTGGACTCACCCCCAGTTTAAAATTAACTCCAGATTACAACTGCATTATGGACAGCAGTAATTAAAGCCATATCTGAACATCTTCATGCACATATGCACAAGCTGACTGCTGAGAAATTAAAACCCCTTACCTATGCAATCCAGAAGACACAGTTTTTAAGGTAAGCACCACTACAAAAGTCTGACTTTTGTAGTATGAGAGTGGACTTTATACAGGATGACATCAGTGCATTTTTGCACAGAAGATGATGTGAGAAGAGTCTGATATTGATGTCAACTCACCATGCAGTTTAAAGTAAACTCCAGGTCACTGTTGTATTGCAGACAGCAGTAGTTAAGGTCATATCTGCAAAACTCCATACACACATTAGCTGCTGTGATATTAGAACCCCCTACCTATCTAGCTATGCAATCTAGAGGACACAGTACTTACCAGAAACATCAATGAAGAAATTCAACTTTGCAGTCTGACAATGCAGTGTAGATAGGATTAGTGTATCATTCTGTGTCAGTGATGATATTGCGATGTTGAAGGTTTTGTGGAAATCTCTATTTGTTGATATGGCATAGTAAGGTCAATGTTATCCTCAAAAATACATACATACGTACTGCTGACTTATGTCAGCTATGCTGTCATTAATGTATACCACAGAACTGACAGTGACATGTACCTACTTGTCTTGTGTATATGAGACACACACATGTGAAACACAAAAATCATTCATGGATCATCAGATTATGACGATTTTATGCAAATCTTTATGAATGGTACTGATATTAACTATGATATGTGCTTATGTATGGGCAATATGGCCTGTCAATACCAAGCAATTCTTAATGTTGCAATTCAGGAGGGATAAAAAATGATGATTTTTTTGTACATCAATGATGTATGTTGTTGTATATCATTTGCAAGTGCTAGTGTTTCAGTGTAGTCAACTGTTCAGAATGAAGCAGTCAATTAACCACACAGTTCACTGCATTTCATATGAGTACATTACACAATCTCCATGCAATAATGTAATATCCAGTAGCAATACTTATTTTTGTTCCAAATCACATCCAAAAGCACAATGCTGAGAAATGTATTTGCTCAAAAGTTGGCAAAGTGTTAGCGCAAGTGTGATGATACTTTGATGTGATGAACTCAGACTGTGAAGTACCAGTGTTTTGTAGTGTTCAGTGGTTTTCCCTGGAAAACTTTGCACAAATAAGAATCACAGAGGAAATTTTATAATTCTGATTACATTTACAATAGATCTGTTTTATATTCACATGTTGCATACATATGCGCTACATATTTTATTATACCTTTCAATGTTAATTCCAAATTTCAGTTGAGGAAATAAAGTGTTGTACTTGCCTTGCCATTTTTCGTGACAGTAAGCTGTGAGCAAACAGTTTTCTGCTGAAAGAAACAGTGAAAAACTTCATTTGATGTGCCTTCGACCGCACAGGCTTAGCGGTGATGAGCAGCTGTCAGCACTCTGAACAGTACCTTGTGGAGAAAATCCACTTGTTAACCTAGTTTTCTCTGTGACACAAGATGTAAACTAATTGAACTAAATGAAAAAGTAGAGCTGAAGAAGGGTTTCACTCCAGTATGTAGATGATTTTACAAAGAGTGTCAGAATGTGATTATTATTAACTTTTTATCATGATTTTAAGAATACCTTGGAATGACTATTATAAACATGTTTCCTGGCAAAATTGTATATGTAATAATTTTGTATGCCTACTACTCACAAAATATGCTTCAAGGGAAATTTCAAGTTAACTGTGTGTACAATGAGATATAAGGCAAACACTCACTGCATTATGCAATAACACCTGAAGTGCCATTTAGCAGGACATACTACAGTAGCTCCTTACCAGATGTCATACAACTGCTGAGCACTACAACTGAGAAAACAGAAGGGGCTTAGAGAGATACAGAGGCAAGTCATTCACAGGAAACACACTTATAAAAGCAGGTAGTATCAGTTTCACCTAATGCTGGATATGAACCATTGTCAAGAACAAAAATTCTGTCTATAGACTTGATCATTATTTCTAGACCCCACAAAGAAAATCCTACTTCACGCACGTCACTGTTACACCTTAGGAGTGACAGTGATATCCTATGTAGCCAAGGGAAGATGTAGGTTTTTTTCTTCAGCAAAGCAATGGCAGACAGAGAATGCCATAAAATTACATTTACATTTGTCAGCCTAATGAATAGTCAACAGTTCAAAGAGATGAGAGAGAAATGGCGAAGCTAGACACAGATATAGAGACACATATGAAAGGGTGCTGTTATGGGTCATTAATGTACATCTTTATGGTTTGTCCTCAGTATTAATCAGTCAGGATATGTGTCAGTAAATGATGGCTGTGGTAGTGAAGAAGCTGTAGGACAGGCAAAAACTGATGCTGACATGGGTAAAATAAGGGTGGTTTAATAATATTTCCTTATGTACATGGACATGTTTGAAAATGTTTTTTGCAACAGTATTCAAAATCTGTTCATGAAAGTTTGTTAATGGATAACATTTAAGATGAATGTCATTAAACATATCATAGAAGTATAGCTTCACAGTAAGGAATAATGTCACATACATCTAGACTTGAACCCTTGATGCTATGGCCAAAATTCCATCTTCAGACAAGTAATTTATGTCAACACTTCACAGAAGAAATCACACCTTATTACATCCAGTAATCAGAGAATTGTTGGAATAACTGTAGCAAAGTATTGCCTTTATTCTGCTTTTCTTCATATCTGATAGTGCAGCATGTTTAAACATCATTGTATGAGGATAGCCGTACTACTGTGGGTGATGGCAACAACTGAGCACATTTTGCCATAGGACATGAACAGACATTTACCATCACTTAGCATTGGCACGTGATGCCAATGTTCACACAAATGGTGAGGCAAAATTAGTGACTGCTTTCTTATGAGCCATTTCTGGTTAGCTGGGCTGTGCGAGATTCTAGTTTTTGACCAGATTAAATGTGTGAAATAGCGGTTGATAGGAAAATGGTGAAATTGGGGGGGGGGTAGAAGGTAGGGAACAGGGGAATGAATAGTGGAATTTGCAGAAAGGTACTAGGAGATAACCATAACAATACACTTCTTCACAACATAAATGTTGAAGTGTAGCCAAAATTTGCAGATTTTGGACTGTCACCACACCAAGGGTAGGTAACAACAGCAGAATAATGTTGTATAGCCAATTGTACCAAATCAAGTGTGTCAAGAAGACACATAGGTGAAGTGGAGAACTATATATGGTTCATTTTTTGTGGGACAGACACAAATTGTTCTACAATTTTTTTTCCTTCAAAGAGAGAGGAGAATGTTCATGAAAGTGCTTAGGAATGTGAAAGACAGGTAAGAAGGTTAGGTGATGAAGCAGGTGCAGACATACAGGACAAACAAAACAGACAAGGGTGGTGATGGATACAAATGGCTGGGGACACTATGGTTGGGATACGTAGGGGGCATCAGAGGCACACTCATGTCAAGCCTGAGAACAGTGAGAATCTAGTCCTCTCCCTCAGAACTGTTGACACTGTCTCCTATCTCAGTTTCCTATGTCAGTGCTCAATGTGGCATCATCCTGACAACAGGACAAAGCACCTTTTCAACACAGCCAATTCCGGGACCAAAGCCCCTTTCCATAATACCCTCCACCACCCCTAGAAGTTGACAAAATCACCACCTCCACTGATATTACTCCTGGAGGGCACCAGTGCACCAGTTGCTGGGGCAGAGTTACCTGATTGTAGATGGGAAAGGTAGGGCAGGGGGTGTGGAGGCAACATTGACAGCTTGGGACCCTGAAGTGTTGGGTGCCATTGCTGCAATCTGACCAATCCACAGTGGTCAGTCAACCATTCTGTGCTGAAAGTCAGGTTTTGTAAGCAGAAATATATGACAACAGAACATTTTTAGACAATTATAATATTCCACCAAAAAAAAAAAAAAAAAACCTGAGAGAAAAGTGGTGGGGTGAGACAAAAAAGAGAGAAAGAATTAAATCCATGGCATCTCACATGGATACATAACTTCAGACAATGAATACTTATGATTATCCATTCTATACCCATTGGCCATATCCAGGTATGATGGGAAGGTCTTAATCTGTTGTACAATTAATCACTTGCACTGCTATGATATCATACATATCCCTATTTATTACAGAGTTGCCAGACTGCATATGATTACAATAGCTATTAGGCTTACGTTAAGACCTGATGCATACATAGCCGTGCTTCTCTGAGCCAAGTTAATCTCTCTTGGAGTATCTCACGGTTCACTGCAATGTCTTTGGAAGCTGTTCAAAACAGAAGAAGACAAGAAGGGACATGAAAAGCACATTGAATATCAGTTTTCCTTGGGTACTGTATTTTATATCATTTAATACAGATAGGCCATTATACTTACATGATTGTGGGATGTCAGTAGTCCTAAACACATCTTCCCATCAGCTAGGAAGGCTCTTCTTGCACCGTTTCAGATCACTGTAGTGGTGATGGCAATTCTCTCCAGTGTGTGGGATGTGAGTTGCACTGGAGACAGCCTCGGATAGTCTCTTCCAAGCCTCAGTCTTATATTGATACCCAGTGTATTCCCCTGCAGTAGCCTATGGTTGTAGCACTTCATGATGAGTACCAAAAAAACCTGGACTCCTCCACACCCCACATCTGTGCTCTAAATTTAGTGACATCATCTTCTGCACTAGCCATGCTTGCAAAAGTCAAGCAGCAGCTCTAAGGATAAATTGGCACCAAATTCCAATCTCATATTTAAAGGGTAGTGCCCAAACTTGCACATCCATGCCAAATGCATTTGCAGGATGATAAGTACAAAATTGCACTTGTAAGCAAGGCAGAAGGCATTTTTTTATCAAACAACAATAAAAGTGTGAGGCATGACAGTGAGAGTTGTCATGTGTGATGCTGAACACATTCACACTTTTTTAAATGATCAGCACTGACATGATCAGTGGCTTGTTCTTGATGTTTTTGAGGTTAAGTAGGATGACTTGGCACTTTAACTTTCTGCAAATACACTCTGTAAAATGTTAATAGATCAATATGGGAATCAAACCTAAGAAATAAATAATATATTAATTTCAAGCAAGATGATTATTTGTCAGTGTTACAGGCGAACTCCCTTTCAGCCATGTTTATTACAAACTGCATTCTGTATGGATGGAGATATATTTCAGATAGAGCTGTATGTGTGTGATTTTAAGAAGTCCTGTGAAATGTATGCTCATAAAAGATGCATTATTACTATTTGTAAATGTATGTCAGATGGATAGACTTTCATGAGCTTACTAATACAAGTTTATGTATGATACATACATACTTCACTGCATATACTGTCCTAAACACAGAGTTGGGCTATGTGAGGAGAGAAGTGGATTTTAGCTTCAGTATTTTGCCCATGATAGATACGCAAGTGCATTTTTAATTCATTATTATAATTAATCTACTTAGACAATTGCATACACATTCAACTATGTTTCATAAGTAAATCATTTTATGAGATATGCTACTTAGAAACATTTGCCTATCAAAGCATTAATGAGACATTTCTTGCAATAAACATAATTATGATAGCATTTGTATGTAGTATAACTTTCCTAATCAAAGTGTTGTTAGAAATTCCATTCTGACTCCCTATTTAAAAAAATTGTTATCTAGATTTGAATCCTGGATCACCTGTGTGATATTCCAAAGTCAGTGTTCGTATACCTTGTGCCACAGAGAAAGCTAGGCTCACAGATGGATTTTCTTCACTAAGTGCTGTCCAGAGTGCTGACAGCTGCTCACTGCCTCTAAGCCTATTTGCCCTGTAGAAGGCACACCAGATAACAGTTTTCACTTTTTTCTTAAGCAGGTAAGTTTGCTTGCATGACACTCAGCAGCAAGCAAGTGCACAAGGCAAGAAACACTAATAAAAAACATAAAGTTATGATGACAGTGATTCCTAAAGCTGAGATAATAATGTCCCCAATCCCTTCACACTGTATGGATTTACACCCCAGAAGAACTGTGTTAAGGGGCCAAAGTCGCTGCATTTACAGCTTCTTCCAAAGAAACAGGTACATAACCAGTGCACATCACTCACTCATTAGTAGTACCATTTAGTAGTAACACATCTATTCGCACTAATGAAGATTACAGTAATGAAGTTATTCAGTTTCCTTCAACTGTGTGCCATGTCGGCTCTCTGTTAAGCAGTGCTGACATTACACAGGCAAAAGAACATATGCGACAATGTATATTCTACAGAACAATTTCATCTTACTGCTGTTCTGATTGCTGTAGCAAAGCAGACCTATGCAAATGTGTAATGCAATACTGATGGATGCAAATGTGTAATGCAATACTGATGGCAAGACCAGTTAAATTTCTCATTCTGTACTTTGGGTAGTGGAGTCTTATTCACTGCCTTGAAATGCTGCCAGTCCACAGTGTGCTCTGTCAAAATGATTGCAAACAAGGAATGCAAAAAAACAAAAAAGAAGTAACAGACAACTGTCATTAGTAACACATATAGATTAATAAATAAGAAAGCAGGATTGTGACATTTCCTAGAGCTGTGTGTGGTACAGATTGATCATATGCTTAGAATACATGCATTAATTCTGTCAGATAGCACACTGTCTGGAAAGGAACCCACAAATCAGTGCAATAACATTACACAATCTGTTGGGCTTCTTATCCCTCTTTGGCACCAACACACAATGAGGAAATGTTACTTTTTCATTTGCTTGAACATGTCTAGATCAATGTCATACTAACCAGTACTTTACAGTAATAATGGTCCACATCATTTTAATGTCAGGTTGCCACCACTGCCAGTTGTTTCTTTTCTTTATTTTCAGAACATCTTCCCCTCCTCTCAGCTTAACTACAAAAATGCAATGCCATGGCCATTTACTCACATCTTTGTTTCAATGTGTATTTTAGCTGATCAGCATTTCAGACAAATTTTAAGCAGGTGATGGAAAGTGTGCTCTTAGTAAAGGATATCAATGTTGTTAAGGTTGTTCTCCTAGCTCTCAAGGTGCTTACACCTTTTTATTGTACTTCTACTCTGCATGTTACAAACACTTCAGATAGAACAGGCACTTTATATTGCTTATTTCTGTAGTCAGAGCAAATAAGAAATAGTTTCAAGCCATTAGCAGTTAACAATTGTTATTGGTCCTCCCAGCAGTTCTAGGGTATGTGCATGCAGTTATGTAGCTACCTACACCATGTTGACAATCCTTATATCAAGTTATTTTTGGGGCAGATTCAGGAATTCTAATGATTTCACATCTCATTTGTATTTTCACAGTGCTCAGAGGGCTGAATCTACAGTATAGAAATGTAAAGGTGTAGCTATGGAAGTGGAAGGAGTGGAGACTGATTGGCTATAGACAGAGCATTGCTAATAATTACTGGGAGGAGATTCTTCTACAATCACTGACCTATTTTATAACTTATATTTGTCCTCTACACACACTGCTTACATGTTCAGATTTTGAATATATTTCAAAATGCAATGGAAAACAAACATTGTAGTGTATGCAATTTTAAAATCTTACAGCCGCTATACTACACATATGGCAGTTCTGCACCCCCCAACCCCATCCAGTGAGAATTATGATGACTGTGCTATGGGCTTTGTTCATTTCTGTTTGACTTAAAGTTGCATGAATGTGTGATGCACAGAGTGGATGGGTACAAGATTGACAATATACAGGTAGTTTATCTTATTACATGTTTGTTTGTCCACTACAGGCTCTATAATAACCTTCACATTGCTGCAGTTAGAAGGCGTGTGCTTTGATGCTGTCTCTGTCTGATACTATCTATGCACAGACATTACATGGGTAAGTAAAGTTTGTGGACATCGGATGCCATTACTTTTAATATTTGTATGTGATTAGATTGCTATATGAATTCCTTCACTGATGAGTGTGTGTGTATATGTGTGTGTGTGTGTGTGTGTGTGTGTGTGTGTGTGTGTGTGTGTGTGTGTGTGTGTGTGTGTGTGTGTGTTTACTATCATTTGCTTCTTAGTTGTTGGGTGTGTGCACGCTGACCTTTGAATCTTAAATGGTGAGTGTGTGTGGTATCCTTTGCCTCTTAGCCAGGAAAAGTGCATATTGTGCATGCCTACTTTTGCCGGCTACCTCTGCAGCTGGAGATTCCTCCTCAGATTTCTCATCAGTTTGTGTGGGAGTTGCTGGCCCTGCCTGTAATACAGAAATGTGTGGTCTTGTCCATTGCTGTCCCTGTTGCAGCTGTTTCCTGAAGATGATATTGCGCAACACGGCACAGACTGTTGAGAATTTCTGCACGGGTGCCTGGGTCGTACTGCAGGGAACTCTGTGATGTGTGTAGACAGCACATCCATGACTTTAGCATGCTAAATACCACTCTGTGATGTTTCTAGTTTGGGCATGGCCATCATTGTGTACTTTTTTGTGGGTGTGTGTGCATTTCTGATGGGTATCATGAGACACGTGGAACATCAACCCTAGCAAAGCTTTAATAAAGCTGCAATATGTGTGATTTGTGATAACTGCCTGGGTTGACTGCACAGACATTGAGGATGATCCATAGGACATTACAGACAACCTGGCAATTGATTGAGTGAACCTCTTTCCTGTTGATGAATGTCTTCCCCTATTCACCATAGCTGGAGTGCAGTCTATGGCCCTCAAAACTTCAGTGAAGTTTGCTAAAGCATAGAATCCCTGCATTGTGCTTGCTCTCTCCTCTGGTGTACTTGGAAAATAGATGTACACCCTTCCATGTTGTAGTATATCATTTAGATAGTGGTGAAATATTCTGGAAGCTGGGACCTGTGACACCCATAGTATATCCCCTGTGGATCTCTGGAATGTACCAGTAGCTAATATCCTTAATGCTGCATATACCTTAGTTTCTACTGGTATTGGTTCTTCTCGATTTTCCTTGGGTCTGAGGTGAGGGAGGCAGAGGTTGCAGATTTCCTGTAATGTTTCCCTAAAAACCCTGTATCGCTTTACTATTTCAATATCATGCAGTCCATGATATGTTAAATGGGATATGAACACCCTTCTTTGGACAATTTCTATCAGCAGCATCAGCAGCATATATTTGAGCCTGCTGCACATACACCTTTGAGAGCAGCAGCAGCTCCTGACATTTTTTTTCTAAGTGTGATTTTAGCTGTATAACAAAGGGCTACACTATCTCTACTTGGTTACTTTAAAGCTTCCTGAATGGTTATGCCATATTGGATTGGTTCATTTGCATGCAATTCTGCTGCTTATGCTTTAATTAGCATTCTGTGATGTATACCTTTGTTTTTCATCTCTACACAATGTGTAGACCTGTTTGATAAATACAAAAAGGCACACTATCATGTGTGCATTATGGCACACACAGTGTGAAAATTAGCCGTTCATAGATTAGTAATAAGCTAATTGCCCTTGTGGACCATTTTAAGCCTAGCCAGTTACCCCATGTGAAAATCAAACTCTGCACCTTGTATCTGCAAGGTGAATACTTTAATCATTATGTCAACCTCCCACTGTTCAAGAATCTAGCCCATTTTTTATATAAAGAACTTGCCATACAAAGTAACATGGCTGCATAACAGTAATTCAATACGCCATCCAATTTATGAGTCTACAAAAGCTCTTTTGTATAATTTATTTATTTATTTATTTTTACAAAGCTGTTTTAATATATGCTGCATCCCAGTATATTTTCTGTGAATTGCTGCTGCTTGCCAAAACTATACTTGTATTTGAGCCTGTCTTGTCAGCAAAAGTAGCAGAAAAAAAATGTGCACTGCAGTGGTTCACATTTTTATTTTATCTCAGGCTACGTATTTTTATATTTTATGGTTTGCTACTGGCAGCCATGCATTATAAAAAAACAGGAAACACTCTACACAGGCAGATAAATATTTACATATGGATAAAAAGGATTTTGTGAAACCCTAGGTGGCATTGCTTATTGTTCAGTTTTCATAGCTATTATAGTCTGAAGACAAAAACTATGGAAATAAGACATTCAGGAACAGGGTGATTGTTGTTAGCATGTAAACATACTGCAAATGCAAACGCATTTCTAATGGAAACAAGTGCTGTACAGTAAATTATAAAAATTCATAAAATATGCAAAAATGTATGTTTGTTTCTGTTAGAAAAATGTGTATTTTAATATATGAGAAATGCTAGTTTAAAAGCAAAGCAGTATATAATGCATTTTATTCTATTAATCATATAACAGTACAGATTAATTCATGTGTAAATGTAAGTAGTTTTGAAACTGCAGTGTGGCTTGAAGCAAAGCTGATCCTTGACCCTGGCAGAATGCTAGCTTAGCAAGTTTTAATGTTTATGCTTTTCACAAGTGATTATCTGCTGGTCCAGGAAATTAAATGTGTGAAATAATGAAATCTTCTGCTCTTTCCTGTTGGAATGATTTGGCCTTGTATATGTGTTATTGAGATAGCACGCAGCTGTGTGAGAAAGTGTAACAGAGAACAAAGACGTGTATTAAAAGACTGAAGCTGCTATTGTATTCGAACTGATATGAAAACCTTGAAGAAGTAATTTTACAGAAAGACATTATGTCTGACCAGCTGGATAGCAAGGCCATATTGTATCTAGAGGAAAAGTTTTTTTTAAATATACAGCATCAACAGCTTTATGAATAACAGATTGTAAGCTAAAAGTGATGTAGATGCCCTGTGACATATCACGTCAGTAAGGTGGGCATAGCTTAAATGTTAAACCTATATAAAATTGTGTGCTTCCTGTTTCATGTCAGACAAAATTCTGTACTTGTACGTTGTTTGCCTCCTGGTATACACTAGTAAACTTTTTATCATGAACCTCCTGTGTATTGAAATCTTATTTTATTTAACAGTTTGGTCCTTCGCAGATGGAATTCCCTTGGTAAGCCGCAGATCAGAGCGTATCGGTGGTCGAATACTGCGCAGGAGAAGTTACCGAAATGGTTCTTCTTGAGTGAAAAGACCTCCGACTGAATTGTCGTGTAAAGAGGCTGGCCACTTTCTGATCTGTGGCCGAGAAGCGGAACTTGGACTTTCTCAATACCGGCGGCTCAAGTAGGAAGAATTTGCCTTTTTTCTGTTTTAGATCAGGGACTAGGTTACAGTATATTGTTGTCAAGATTTGTTTTGCAGATCAGGGACAAAAGGAAGTACTGTATATTTGGTCATAGATCAGGGTAACAGAATAAGGTAGGCAGTTATTCTAGATAAACTGTGAACAGGAACTGAGAACTTGATATCACGTGATACAAAGGGTTACGTAACATTTTCTTTGACATGGGTAATCAGTGCACTAAAACATCGCAAGATCCGCCCTTAACCAAAGACGCAAAATACATGCAATTACAACGTTCTGATAACGTTAGGTATTATATGAAATGGGTTAGTAAATATGAATTTAATGGTAAACTAGATAAAACTTCACTAGTGAAACTCCTTAAACAGCTTAAATCAGATGCGGGAGGTCAGGTAAAAAAGCAACGCCAATTAGGCATTCCTCAGGCACACAGGTGGTTTGAGGAAGCAAATCGTAGAGAACAGAAGCTTAAAAATTCAAAAAAATATATTTTTAGACAAAGAGGATAATAACTTGGTAATCGCAACAGCTCCTCCTCCTCCTCCTCCTCCCTTGCCCCCTCCCTTAACCTTTTCAGGATATGAAGTGAGTGGACAGACTGGTCCGCCTCCGCGTTATCCTGAAGTTTCAGCAAGACCACAACCATTTGTTAGAGATCCTATTGAAACTAGGTCCCGAACACGAAAAAAACATAGGGACACAGAATCATATCAAATAGAGAGAAATCTGCAGGATGAGAGTGAGGAAGAAATATGCCCACTTATAGAAGTTCCAAATCCTCAGGCGGGACAGGAAGGGCAGGACCCAACACTCTTAGTATATAGACCATGGACACCGGAAGATATCCGGAAGGCTACTGAGGGAATCCCCCATCCGAAAGTTAATTTTACGAAATTTTTAGAAGATTTACAAGGCATGAGGTTGAGTTACCACTTGAATGGGGAAGAAGTAGAAAAAGTAGTAAGACAAATTATAGGTCCAGATTGGCACATGATTTGTCGCACCTGGAATCCTCGTAATGCAGAGCTTAGACCACTCCCACATAGTGACCCAGAGTTAGACAACAGAGTGAAAGGTCTGACAGACCGAATCTCTGAGAAATGGAAACCTAGAGCAGACTGGACTTGCATTAATCAATGCATACAACAGGAAAATAATCAATAGATGGGTATTATGCTAGATTATTAGAATGTTTTAATAATCATAGCGATATGTCGGTTCCTGAGAACCAAACGAATGATTCCCCGTATGAACAACAATTAAAAAATGCATTTTTGAAAGGTTGCATTGCACCTATTAGTAGCTTCATTACGAAGCATATGATAGACCATCGAACAGGGAAGCTACAAGCCTTACTCGAATACGCTAGACATGCTGAAAGGCATTTTAATAGTAAAAAGAAAAAGAAGGCGCAAGTCTTCACTAAAGACGGAGCTGAAGTATTTGTATTACAGTCAGGTAAAAAGGGCAAGAAGAATGCCCAGGGAAACAAACAGTCTGACAAACGATCAGAAGATTTTGAAGAAAGAAAAAAGAGAGGTGAATGCTTCAAGTGCGGGAAAAAGGGACATTTAGCAAGGGATTGTAGGCAAAACAAAAAGGTAATCACAGAAGATAAGGGAGATGAGGACTGACTATATGATAGTAAAGATACATCATGTGAAAGTTAATAAACAAAAAACAAATGTAAATGTGATAGAAGGAGTAGAGGAAGTGCAAGTAGATATGGAGGATGAAGAAAGTGAAATTTTGGACTTAGCATTATTGAGCCTAGAGCTCTACTTAGCAGATATGAAACCGGAAGTTACACTTCTGGTGGAGGGAAGGGAAGTCAAATTCCTGTGTGACTCAGGAGCGTCATGGACTTTGATACACCCCTCCAAGTTACCAGAACATTCAGAATCACCTGATTATATACTAGTAAAAGCCAGAAATGGACAGCTATACAGGGAACCACTTTCCCATGATATAGCAATAACTAACCCTGTTTCAGGTATGACCCAGAGAAGTAAAATTGTTGTTTCTGCAAAGTGAACAGTAAACCTATTGGGCAGGGACCTTATGCAGATATTTGGCATAGCAGTAGTTCTAACTGTACAAGGTATGGAGGCACAGAGACAAATGGATACCTTTGTAGTGCGATCGGAGGGTGAAACTTTTTACTGGTACAGCCAGGACCTAGTCACAACTGGTCCAGGGGCAGTAACCAAGGAACTGATGAACATAGCCATCAGTAAAGCCCCCTCCCTCGACACTGATTGACAGCATTTGTTACACTGTACTCTATACTACTGTACTACACCAGGACCTGAGAGAGAGTATGAGCAAGAATTGTTTAAAAATCATGCAACTAGATTGGTTTTGCGTACTTTGTACTGGGACACTGAGGGGAACAGTGTAGTTAGCTGTTCGTTACCTCAAGAATTCCTTGAATTGTATAGATCAAATTGGTTACCACATGTCAGCTTGACAAAGAACAAAAGTGTCAAATGGGCAGACTTATGAAATTCCAACAACTCTTTGGTCAACAGGCAAGTCAGATGTAGGACTTATTCGAACCGCAGGACCAGTTACAATTACCCCAAAGTCAGCTTTTAGACCACAGAAAAGACAATACCCTTTGAGAAAGGATGCAGAAATAGGAATTAAGCCTATAATAGCAGCATTACTCAAAAAAGGAGTACTGGTAGAATCTCCTGATTCACCATGTAATACACCCCTATTTCCTGTTAAAAAAGCAAACGGGGAATGGCGAATGGTACAAGATTTACAAGCTGTCAATAATGCAGTAATACCTAGAGCACCTACGGTGCCAGACCCACATACTTTGTTAAATGATTTAGAACCGCAACAGAAATATTTCTCTGTGGTAGATATTAGCAATGCTTTCTTTTCAATACCTATACATCCTGATAGTCAATATTGGTTTGCATTTACATTTCAGGGTAAAAGGTATACATATACTCGACTACCACAGGGATATTGTGAGAGTCCAACAATATTTGCACAAGAAATGGCTAGCAACCTGGCAGGGTTTACCCCACTGGGAGGTAGTCAAATTCTACTTTACGTAGATGACATCTTGCTAGCAGCCCCCACCCAGCAACAGTGCAGGGAGGATACTTAGCATTATTGAAATTTTTCGCAACACAAGGACACAAAGTAAATAAAAGTAAGTTACAACTTTGGAGAAAACAAGTTAAATACTTGGGATATATAATATCCAATGAAGGTAGAATACTAGATGAGGAAAGAAAAACAGCAATTTTGCAAGCACCTAAACCAGCAACCAAGAAGCAAATTATGTCTTTCTTGGGTACAGCTTATTTCTGTCGGAGCTGGATACCAAATTATGCTTTGGAATCTGCTCCACTGACTGACTTGATATATAAGACACCAATGGCAGCACAAGATATCTTACAATGGACACCTGAAGCAGAAACGGCTTTCTGCAGGTTGAAGCAGTTGATAGCTTCTTCATTAGTTTTAGGACTTCCGAATTATCATAAATGTTTTTTTCAGACCGTAGATTGTAAGCAAGGATATATGACGTCAGTATTGATGCAACAACATGGGGATAAGCAACACCCCATAGCCTATTATTCATCACAGTTAGACCCAGTGGCGTGATCTTTGCCTCACTGTGTACAAGCAGTGTTTGCAGCTGCAGTGGCAGTACAGGCTTCAGCCTCAGTGGTGTTATTCCACCCTCTCACATTGAGAGTGCCTCATGCAGTTGCAATAATTTTACTGCAAGAAAAAGTGGCATACCTTTCCCCTGCTAGACATCTTTCATGTATGACTATACTGCTGAGCCAACCTCATATGACAATTGAACGATGTACGACATTAAATCCATCAACACTACTCCCAACTCCTGCGGATGGCACACCACACAGCTGCCTGCAGGAAATTGAACAGTAGCTTTACCTAGACAAGATCTCACAGATATGCCCTTGGATAATGCCGAAAGTGACATATTACATGGATGGCTCATGCAGAAGGGGTCCTACAGGGAAGAATCTGGTAGGGTATGCAGTAGTTACAGACACTGAAATTTTAGAATCTCAATCCTTACCACACAACTTATCTGCACAAGCAGCAGAACTGATAGCTTTGACGAGGGCATGTACTTTAGCAAAAAACAAGTGTGTAAACATATATACTGACAGTCAGTATGCTTTTTCTACAGTACATGTATTTGCACAACAATGGAAAAATAGAGGAATGATAACATCTAGTGGAAAACCTATTAATCATGCGCAATTTATTTTGGAGTTATTAGAATCTATTCAGTTACCTACCAAAGTAGCTATTTGTAAATGTGTAGCTCATACAAAACAGCAGGATAAGATTTCAAAAGGCAATGCACGAGCTGATGCAGCTGCAAAGCAAGCAGCCTCAGACTCAGAAACTTTACTTTTAAATGAGGAATTACAACCCTCTGAGATTTTAGATTTAGACATGTTAAAAACAATGCAGACGCTTACTACAAAAGCAGAAAAACAAAAATGGGTAAAACGAGGTGCAATTCTTGAGAATGGACTGTACATTTCCAAAGAAAGAAAACCGATATTGCCGTCTAATTTATTTAGATATGCAGCTTTGTTGAGCCATGGGCAGTGCCATGTCTCAACAGGGGGGATGGTACAGTTAGTAAATCAAATATTCCAAACATATGGATACACAAAATTTGTGCAGCTTGTCATACTTGTAACAAGCATCATGCACAAGGAGCATTTAAAACCAAGCAAGGAAGTTTTCCTATACCACCATACCCGTTCCATACTATTTGTATGGATTTCATAGAATTGAATAAATGTGAAGGGAAAAAGTTTTGTTTAGTTATTGTAGACATGTTTTCCAAATGGGTAGAAGCTTTTCCAACCAAAAACCCGGATGCAGCAACAGTGGCGAAAGCCCTGATAAAAGAAGTAATCCCTAGATTTGGCATTCCGGAAAGGATTTATAGTGACAACAGCACACATTTTGTGAACCAGACAATCCACCAGCTTGGGAGATTTTTTGGTATCTCTTTAAAGAACCATTGTGCCTACCACCCACAGTCAGCAGGACTGGTGGAAAGGTACAATGATACCCTAAAGAGCAAACTTAGGAAGCTAGTAGAGGAGACCCAAAGGAATTGGATATACTGTCTGCCTTTAGCACTGCTGAGTATGAGAACGGTTCCAAATGTAAAGGGTTTGACTCCCTTTGAAATGTTTTTTGGGAGGGCATATTATGTGCCTCAGTGGAAAGCTCTCATGCCTGCATAGCAAGAGGCTGACAGTTCATTAGCTAGTTATATGAGGAAACTGTTAACAAATAAATCTGTTTTGCAGTTTAACTCTTTTTCAGATAAGGAACAGACCAGACCAGTGGAAGCAGTCTTGGCTCCTGGGACATACGTTTGGGGGAAAGTGATGAAAAGAAAGAATTGGGCGAGTCCAAAGTGGGAGGGACCATACCAGGTTCTGTTGGCAACACCTACTGCAGTTAGAGTGGCCGAGAGGACGTCCTGGGTTCATTTGACGCATTGTAAACCGGTAAAGAACTTTCAACTTGATAAAAACTTTGTGACTGATACACAACCAGACTGAGATGGCCAAAAACAAAGCAAATAGAAATTTGGATCGACCCCAGAGATGTTGCATAATCATTTTGTTGAGTGTACATTTATTGACTGTAATTGTGACAATTTTCCTCTTGTTGTGGTTATTCCTACACACAACCACACAAGTGAAAGTTGGAAGGCGTGATGAAACGTCTATAGACTGGCATCCAAATTTTGACACATACCTAGCCATGAAACGTGTATATGCAGAGACTATGAACATTTCAAATTGCTGGGTTTGTACAGCCATACCAACAGCATATGGAGGACTGATAATGTCTGCTGTCCCTTTGGGGATAAATGAGACTTGGGAGAATTTACTTTTCGATACAGGAACTGTAAGATCACAGGACAAAATGGCTTTATTTTTACCTGTCACACAAAAAGGAGTTGTATGTTTCTATAAAATGATACCCTCCAGGTGGGCTGGAGCAATTGTAATATAACCATATCTTACCGATGTTATATTAAGAATGGTAATGGCAATACTTTTTGCAATACTAATTATGACTCGTATTTGAACTCATTGAAAACAACTATGAATGACATTCGCAAAAATCCAGTTTTATTTAAACAATTGTCAGTTATAGATCAGAAAATGTTTCATGCAGGGCTGACGCGTATTAGTACTAAAGTAGAAAACTGTTATTTTATTTGTGGGAAAAAGGCATATAAATGGTTACCTGAGAATTGGTCCAGTAGTTGTTTTTTGGGTTATTTGGTTCCGGCAATAAGACATACTGCAGAATTACCTTTGGGTAAGATACGAAACATGAGAGAAGCAGCCCGAAAACCCAAAGGTCCAGTTGAAAAACCTGTGAATCCAGTCGGAAAGATCGTAGCTGGCTGGAAAGACCACAATTCAGTAAAAGACAAAAGCGAATTGACTCATATGGACTTGAGTGACAGTGTTATATCTTGGGCAGGAATATTCCCAGCCTATGGAGCAGTCAAATCGATCTGGGAGCTGAGGAAGTTGTTGAAACTTCTCGAAGTAATGAGTAATGCAACTTTTTCCACCCTAGAACTGGTGACTGATGAACTGAATGCAATGAGAACTGTTGTGCTACAAAATCGAATGGCTCTTGACTTCACCCTAGCGGCGAGAGGTGGCACGTGCGTGCTTATCAAAGAAGAATGCTGTGCTTATATTTCTGACAATCGTCATGAGATCAATAACCACCTAGAGGTAATTCAACAAGTATCAGCCAGGACTGAACCAGACCCAAACCCACTGACGGACTTTTTCCAGAATCTATTTGGGGGGTGGGGTTCCATTCTAATGAATATTCTGATTGCCATTTATGTGAGTATACTCCTAATAGGAGCATGTGTTTGCTGTGGAATTCCCTGCATGAAAATATTAATTAAAGATTTTATTGATGTATCTGTTACTGAAACTGTGTACCAGGATATTGAGATTGAAAGATTGATCTCAGATGACATTTTTTTTGAAGTATAGATTGAATGACTCACCTAGCTGAAAATCCTAAGTGGAAAAGGTTAGGAGATGAAATGACATTATGCATACTTCAAAATACAATAAAAAGTATTAATAGGGAGGAAAATGTTAGACAAATGTGTATTTGAATATATGAGAAATGCTAGTTTAAAAGCAAAGTAGTATATAATGCATTTTATTCTATCAATCATATAACAGTACAGATTAATTCATGTGTAAATGTAAGTAGTTTTGAAACTGCAGTGTGGCTTGAAGCAAAGCTGATCCTTGACCCTAGCAGAATGCTAGCTTAGCAAGTTTTAATGTTTATGCTTTTCACAAGTGATTATCTGCTGGGTCAGGAAATTAAATGTGTGAAATAATGAAATCTTCTGCTCTTTCCTGTTGGAATGATTTGGCCTTGTATATGTGTTATTGAGATAGCATGCAGCTGTGTGAGAAAGTGTAACAGAGAACAAAGACGTGTATTAAAAGACTGAAGCTGCTATTGTATTCGAACTGATATGAAAACCTTGAAGAAGTAACTTTACAGAAAGACATTATGTCTGACCAGCTGGATAGCAAGGCCGTATTGTATCTAGGGGAAAAGTTTTTTTTAAATATACAGCATCAACAGCTTTATGAATAACAGATTGTAAGCTAAAAGTGATGTAGATGCCCTGTGACATATCACATCAGTAAGGTGGGCATAGCTTAAATGTTAAACCTATATAAAATTGTGTGCTTCCTGTTTCATGTCAGACAAAATTCTGTACTTGTACGTTTTTTGCCTCCTGGTGTACACTAGTAAACTTTTTATCCTGAACCTCCTGTGTATTGAAATCTTATTTTATTTAACAGTTTCAGAATGTTTTATGGCAGTATATATTAATATCTGGTAACTCTGTAGCAATGTGCATGACAATTTTAGTACAAATGCATTCTTCATTCTTTAATAACCCGGAAGTCCTCATTTGACAGAGGTATATACATCAAAACTGAACTGAGAGCAGTAGGGAGGCTATGACATACAATGAATCATATAGTATGCAAAATGAAGTTATAGGACCTGAACCCAGATCTGCTGTATCACATTGATTACTTACTAAGTTATTCAGACAGCTACAAAGTGCAATGAACCTCTTGATGATTGCTTAGGCTTATTTCAAAACAAAAAGCTGTCACTCCTGCCTGAATTTTGTACAAGATATATTTTTACCTTGAGCTTCTCATTCTGCTGACAATGCTCATTATGTATATCAAAAATGCTCATTATGTGTATCTGGGTTGATGACTTTTCCTTTACAGAATCAGCACAATTGCATCGAGGTGAGGGGACTGGCTTCTCAACCTCTTAGTGCAATAAATCTGGACAAAGCCAAAAATAGTGTGGGGGGCAAAGGCCCCAAAATAGGGATAGATTTTAAGTATTGCTTGTGTAAACTTAGGAAGTTGCTAGAATAAAAGGGTTTGCATTAACATGCATTTTCTAATAAGCTGTCATTATTTAGAGACTTTAATACTCCGTGATTTATCAGAAAACCACAAATCTTATGAACAGCAGAACAAAAATATGAAGCAAAATTCTGTACATTTTGTGAAAATCTGGACAGTTTAGAGGTATTGGGATGGTTGTACCACATTCCCCAAATCATCTTATTATACGTATTTGTTTATTTATTGATTGAATGATTGATATTTATTTACAGGGAAAGTCTGACTCAGTAAGAGAAATTTTCAGTGAAGGCCATAGTATTACAAAACAGTTTAGGAACAATATTTTTACAGTCTTTAAAATCATGCAAAAACAAGTACAGTTTAACTAATTATACCAAATTAGATGTAATATGAAAACATTGGTTAAGAATAGACACAAGTTCTATGACAATGACTTAATAGTTAGAGAAATTTTAGCCAGTTTATAGAGAAATTAAAGGTAAGTTAGAATAATGCCAACAGGAATTGCCATATGAAGTGTGAAAAAAAGCAGGCTTATGGTATAGAGCAAAAGCCAGAGGATCAAAATTGATAGATTACTTTATTAAAATGACAATTCTACTGATTGCAAGTCAATAATTTGGGTTACATCTTGGGATGAAAAAAAAGCAGTTCCAGACTTACAGAGGCAATATTATAAATATTCATTCAGACATTTTCAAAACTAGTGGTTATGGCAAAGGTTATAGAGTGAAGGAAATATAATGTGAGGAATAAACTACATTTCATGAGATGAGTAAGGTACACTACAGTGTAAATTATATGGATTATGTAACGTAGGTTAAAATACACGCTATTAATAATATTCACATCAACAGCAGTATATTTCCAGCTCTTCATTTAGCTAAGAAATTGCCATAAGCTTTATAACCATGATCAGTATGGTTCCCCTACTCACAAACCTTACTTTGCCATGTGCATGTTTTGTTTGGTACACGTTTCCTGTACTTCTTTAACATGACTTGTACTTAGGAATATGCACTAGATGGTGGTTATGATGTTTTGTGTGTGAATATCTAGGAGGAGGTAAGTGTTTTATACTTCACAGACAGCAGAAAATGATAACTGTTGTTATGCTTGCCATTTATTATGAGTACCGTAAGAAATGAAAAATGTCCCAACTGAACTAGTTTGTCTGTTCAAGATGGAAAAGGGTGTGGTTACAATAGGAGATGGCACTTGTACTACACCATATTGTACAGGAGGGGGGGTATCAGATATGCTTTTTCTCCTTCAGTCCAGGGGACTTAGCCAGAGTAACCTTTTGTAACGATATAGATAGATAGATAGCTAGATAGATAGCTAGATAGATAGATAGATAGATAGATAGATAGATAGATAGATAGAGAGTTAGACAGATAGATAGATAGATAGATAGATAGATAGATAAATAGATAGATAGATAGATAGATAGATAGATAGATAGATAGATAGATAGATAGATAGATAGATAGATAGATAGAGCTTAGATATTTTTTTTTGGGGGGGGTGCACTGCTTCCCTCTTTCACACCGACAGCCATCTTCGGTGCCCGGCATCTATTGTCAAGTCTTCAAACTCCTTCACTTCACCCATGGACTACAGTCTGTAATTTTTTTTTTTTAACTGGCACTGAAGTGAAACTTAAGGATGTCCTGGGGGTACACTGTCCATAATTCACCAGGAGAATTTCCTTTAAGGCCTATCCTGGTTTTCCTGCCCTTCCCAGTTGTGTGGCCACATCATGAAAACAGGCATGCAATGTGAATGTGTGACATCTTGCTCTGGTCTCCACAGAAGTGCAAATTCCCACCATAATCACCCTTTAGACTGCACAATCCCCACTACCAGGGATGTCATGTAGATGACCACACAACCACCACACGATGGGATGAACACACCTCTATCGCTCTCTGCTACTCCATCAGTTACCTGAGCCACTAATCAAACTCAGGTCAGCTGGGTCATAGTGAGGGCTTTATCACTGTATGTCACCAGAGAGGAAAGACTCCATGGAAAATATCTAATTTATTTTTTTGGAGATGTTTTCTTAGCAGCACAGATATAATGCATAAAATACATGCATGCATCTGGGAGACAATGACAGGAGAGCAACTTTGGAATGTACTGGAAGATACTTTATAAACTGTATAGGCTTTCCATTGTCACTGGTAATTCCATGAATGTGATGAAAGACTAGTAGCATTATCTGTCCAGAAAAATGTCATGTATAAATTGGAGAAAAAATGCCTAAAGCCTCTCTTGTCAGGTGATACAGATAAACTACATTAGTCAGTACATGGTATCCATTTTAGAAATGTTCGAACAGTAAACTTCTAGGGGAAAATATGGCTTTATTTTGTACCGAACACATCCGAAGACTCCATGTTATGATGGGAAGTGTGACATGGAAGTATGTAAGGATAAGAATATATATATAGTGCAACTAATGATACAACAAAGCCATCAATGCCATTTCATCAAAATCTAAGTATTACAGAAACTGAGTATCAACAGAGTAGCAGGCAGTAGTATAAAACAAATGAAGGGAAGTTGTTTGCTCCATGACACAGAGGAATAAAGCCTCCAACATGACATAAATAAATTGTTTTGTATTTTTATTAGTATATAGATTTTTATAATACCAAGTTCTACAGATGAAGCATTTGAGAAGGAATGTGGGAAACTTTGGGAAATGTTTGAAAACAGAGGTTATCCCAATAAATTATTAAATGCAGTTTTTGTGGAAATCAATAACAAAAGGAAAGCTGGAATACTTGGGTCTATATTTAAAGGAGTACCCACTGTTTCAGGGAATGTAACTTATGATAGCACCATCGACAACATTGAACTAGAAAGTATGAATCAAAGTGACAATAATACTAATTATAATATTAGTTTTTTGACACAATTCAACCTGTATTCTATACAAGTTCGAAGTATTTTACAAAGTAATTGGGAATTCATTAGGCAAGACAGGAAACTACATTCTTTATTGGGTCCAAAATTGAATGTAGTATATAAAAGAGCTCCTTCTATGAAAAATTTACTTGAGCTTCCCCTTAAACCCTATAAAACGAACAAGGGTATGTTTAAGTGTGGGAGATGTAAATATTGCAAGTTTATACAAATAGGTTCCAGCTTTATGATAAGGGGCATTAAATATTACATTAATGGTAAATATAACTGTGAGACCCAAGGTGTGGTGTATCTTGCAAAGTGTAAAGAATGTCCTGTCTATTATTTCGGCAAAACCGAAAGATTATTAAAAAACAGAATCTATGAGCATTTGTATGCTATATCTAGAAAAAATCCATCAAATGCTTTGGCTAAGCATGTTATGGATAATGATTCTCATAGTTTTTTGTTTAATATCGTAGAAAAAGTGGACAAGAATCCTAGAGGGGGGCCATGGTATTTAAAATTACAAGAACGTGAACTTCTCTGGCAATTAAAAACTAATGCCTATTTCTATCCAGGCATTAATGATACATGTTCCATCAAATGTTTGCTTAATATCAAAGCTTTAGAGAGATAGTTGAATTCTAAATGTGCAGTATTTTTATGCATGAACATTTAGATCTTGAAAATATTCTAATGATTAAATACTTTATTTTTATGTTTAACACTATGCATATGTATTTGTGTGTACATACAAGGATTGATTTGGTTAGTATAATATATACACAATAAATTAAATTAAAATTAAAATTACAATAATAATTAAAATAAGTTATAGTTTACAAGTATATGTTAAGTAGTTGGTTTAATTAATAGATGTATAGGACTATAGATATACATATATATATATATATATATATATATATATAAATATATATTTTTTTATACGTTTTTTATGTATGTTTGTAACTTTAAGCCAAGTATTTTATGGTTGCTAAATAGTTGGTTTAATCAAGCAAATCAATTAATTATTTAATTAATTGTGGGCTTGGTTTAAGCACTTGGTATTATAAAATGTAATGTGTTTCATTTTTACTTTGTCTGAAGAAGTGCAAGCAATGTTTTGCATGAAAGCGCTTACTGAGTAAAAGAAATTGGAATCCGTTTGGCTGGCGTGATTTGTAGCCTCCGTTTACTTTTTTTGTGGTTTTAGAGAGTTTTATTTTGTATATAGATTTTTATATTTTGGTATAAAATATTTCCTCTGCCTAATGTTTCAAACTGGCTGCAGCATATGTAATTGTTGAAGGAAGTATTTTGCATCCAAAATATAAATTGTGCAAGTAGTCAATACACACACACACACACACACACACACACACACACACACACACACACACACACACACACACACACACACACACACCATAAAATACGCCTAGCAATTGCAGTTACCTTCTTGACTGAGTGACTTCAAATGTCTCATTGTAATCAAATGAATGAAAAAAAAAAAAAGCATACACGTATATGGAACTGCAACCCCCAATTTATAGAGTAGCACTCTGTCACTGAAAATATGTCTCCTAAGTGGAAGTGTGCATAATGTGTGTTGAGACAGAAACAGTTGTACATGACAGTTCACGCAGTCATACTATTTAAGTAAATCTGTATTTGAGCCACCTACGTATCTAGTTACACAGTCTAGAGAGCAGCTGTATTATCTGCAAGCACCAGGGGTCTATATTACGTTATCAAAATGACTATTCATTGAATACCAATCCATCGACAGCTGTACAATGAAACCCAAATCAGCGAACATCAAAAGCTTTCCCAGGACAAGGAAACACTTGCTCCCCACCACATCGGAACACACACAGCACTAAATCAAAGCCACCCAGGAGGGGGACTTTGCCCCCCGACACCCACCAGTGTGGGGGGCTGTTCCCCCCACACCCCCACTAACTATATATACCAACTCTGACATTGGACTAAAGTGGGAAAAAGGGCAAAGTTGTGGTGTTGGCCAAGTGCTTCTTTACCCTGGGAAATCTTTCAAGGTTCATGGAAGTGAATTTCGTTGTATAGGTGTCGATGCATTGGTATTCGGTGAATAGTCATTCCAGTAAGGTAATATAGACCCAGCAGCAGAGGAGAAGTCTAACTTTTATAGTGTGAGAGTACACTTTTGACAAGATAACCTTATGAGTGTGGTGCAGAGAAGATGTTGATGTTAAAAGTGGAATACAATGGAGGGGGGGTGAGTCCTCTGCCAATTTAAATTCTTCTCCTGAATGGAAGTAGATAAAGCACATCTTTTGAGGAAGCTGTACATACCTGAAACTTGAGACACATATACTAAAGGTCTCCACTGTGAGATTTGAACCAACTACTTATCTAGTTACACAATCTTGAGAATGCCAAATCGCACCACAGGAAAACTCTAACTTTTATTGTGTGAGAGTGCACTTTTGAAAGGCTGATATCATGAATGTGGCGCAGAGAAGATATTGGCATTTAATGTGGACTAAGGGGGTGAGAAGAAATTACAGGAGGTCATTACTGATACAGTGACACAGTGAAACATTCACAGTGGTGCAGCAGTTAGCGTTGTCACCTCACAGCAAGAGGTTCTCCTGTTCGATTCTCAGCTGGAGAGCCTTCTGTGTGGAGCCTGCATGTCCTCCCCATGGTCGAGTGACATTTAAAGACATACAGGTAGGTGTGTGCATGAATGGGTGTGCTTTCTTTGAAGGTTGGGCATTGGGCTGGCAACTTGGCACCATAAAAATCCACTGTCAATCATTAGCGTACTGGAGTTCTGCTGTGGCGACCCCTAACCGGGAAAAGCCGAAATTATTTTTTATTACTGATACAGTATATGCAATGAATAATGACATAAATGTTTAAAATGAAATGTATTACTGTGAGGATGAATATTTGTGAGATAAGTCCTCCAACACATATGACACATATATCCACATTACTCATGTTACTGCTTTTGGGTTATTATACTTAACAAAATGTCATATATTATACCATTCATAACACATATTAATAATGAGAAGAGGTGAATTTCCAACAACAGTATATTTGTAACAGCAGTCCACATGTACTACAAGTAAGATTTTAAGCAGTTATCACATGGAATTTAGACTGTTCATTTCATTCTGTTTCAATATTTATTCTAAACCCAGTCAGAAAAAAGTATCTGTACATTCAGTTCAAACCCTACATTATTTGTCCTCTTTTTATAATTTCACATCACTTACACCTTGTGCCACAAAGGTAGATAGATAAGAGATAACATTTCTTCACTCAGTACTGTCCACAGTGCTGAAGGCAGTGCACCAGCACCAATCTCAATTGTGCTACTGATTTCATAGGTTCATAGGAGATTACTAGGCTAATGGCTTTAGGACCCTTACAAACCTAACCAATATAACCTGATTTTACCCAATATATGGCCCCTAGAGGCAAAGAGGATGGCATGGATTTGTGCTTGTGCACTGAGTATCTTACAGATTTTTCCTGTCCATGAGGGACATAGACACTACCCCAGGTGTGAATTTGCAATTCCCCATCCATTGAACCAAACTGTATTTGAAGAGTGACAGGGAAGGGCTCTACTTAATGTGAATTGGAAGCCTGTTCCAAAGAAGGGGCAATCTCTGAGACACACATCTGTCTATCCAGCATGTTTTGTTTGAGTCTCTAAGTTTAGATCCCCGGATCTGGTGACCCTCATGCTGTTTAACTTGTGGGTGTGTAGCAGCTCTATCAGGGATGGATTTGTGAGTGCTTGTAGGTCAGGTATACATCAGCCCTTAATAGCTGGTAGAAGATAGAGTAAAAGAATAGTGCTTTTAGTCTGTCCACATAATTCATGTTTTTTACACCCTATATTTTCTTTGTGAGGAACCTCTGAGTTTGCACCAGCTGCTGTAACTGTCCAGTCATGTACATGCCAAATGTTGCACTGTACTGGATTATTGGTCTAATGCGAGCCAAGTACAGCAGGACTATAATTTCCTTGGATCTGGATACCATACCTTTACTTATAAGTTGTGCCACTTAAGAGGATTTCCTCACTACTGTAGTTACATGGCAGTCAAAGTTCAGGTTACTATCTATCTGTGTAGCTAGATCTCTCACCTCTGAGTCCACAACAAGAGGTGTGGCTATTGATGTTCTAATTTGCTGGGGTATCTGACTTCCCAAAGAGTATAAAAATACTTTTTTTTTTTTTGCATTTAGTTATAGGCCATGGTTTTGGCACCAATAATTTGTCTGATCTATACCCTCCTAAAGAATATCTACATCACTGGGGGATTCAGTGATTGCCCCCAGCTTGCAGTTGTCAGCAAACTTTGTCATCCAAAGGCCTTCCACATTTGTCTTGACCTCAGAGAAGTATATTCAAAACAGGAGAGGTCCCAGTACTGACCCTGTGGCACACCACTAGTAACTGTTTTTTTGCTGGATCTGGATTCATCAACTTTAACCTCATGTGTCCTGTCTGTGAACCAATTGGCTATCCATCTGGTGACATAGGAATTTATGCCCAGTTTTGTGCATTTATAATTCCAGAGTGGGGAATTGTGTCAAATGCCTATGCCAGGTCTAGGTAGGTGGTATGTATTGTTTTATTCTCATCCGTGGCCTTTGTGACTTTTCAAATAAATTCACCAGGTTCAGTAGGCATGACCTGCTCTTGACAAAAGTCAATTGGGTTGGGTCCAGTGTTTGGAGATCTTCTATGGCATTACTTATTAGGTCCATGATTATTTCTTCCATGGCCTTACATATAAAACTAGTCAAACTTATGGGTCTATAATTTCCCAGATCAGTAGATGGTCCCCCCTTATGCAGAGCAATTACTGTTGCTGTCCTTCACTCTACTGGGACAAAGCCTGTCTGGATGTTGTGGTTAAATAGAGATTCTAATGGACCTGATAAGTCCTGATGTAAGCTGTTTAAGAGGCAACATGGTATATTGTCAGGCCCCACTGAAGCCATGTATTTAGCTTTAGAGAGCATTGTGGCAATCTGTTCTTTGGTGATAATTGGTAGTGGAGTGGCAGAGGGTATTTTTGGGGGAGAACTGGGGGTGAGATTTGAGCTGAATTTGTTGGCCAGCAGATTTGCTATGTCTTCCGGCTTGGTATAGGTGATGTCATCTACAACTAATTCTGCACATAATTGGTTGTTGCCCTTAAGACTGCAGCCATAGCTGAAAATGCCTTATGGTTGTCCTTAGCTTTGGAGGCTATTTTTACCTAAACCTCTGCTTTGAGAGACTTCACTAGTATGCTCATTTGTTTGTTTAGTCTAATGAGGGATTTATTTCTCTGTTGTGCACATTCCCTCTTACTTCTCAACAGAATTTACTTTCTTTTATTGTACAACCTATTGATACTAGGGGTCCACCAGGGTGCCTTATTTCTGCGGTTTGACCTGTGTTTATTTTGGGTCTATATCAGAACACCGAAAGTTCATACTTTTGAATGTTCTTAAATCAACCCCTATTCAGCGAATGCTGAAAATAGCGAAACAACAGATAGCCGACTTTTTTCCTAGGGAAATAATTTGGCTGTCCATTTCTGTCATTTCGCTATTTTCAGCACTATGGTGGAAAGTTATGGGTCGGGTTCAGGTAAGTGTGTGATTGGGTGTGGGTTAGGTGAGGTAGGGTTAGGGTGTGAGGGAGGTATGTGTGTGATTGCGTGGACGTGTGGGTTAGGGCGGGTTAGGTGAGTTAGGGTTAGGGCGCGGGTGAGGTGAGTGTGCGATAGTGACAGACCTTAGGGTTAGGGTTTGGGTTAAGGTAAGTGGATAGTTAGTGGTGTTTGTACAGTTTAGTGTAGGATTAGCTGTAAAATTTTGGTTGTATGTGTGTGGATTGCTGTTTGTTTGGTGTGCTTGTGTTGTGTGTATGTGTTATGCAACAGCAAATGTTTTCCTTGTTCTGAATGTTCGATGTTGTCAACATTTGCTGATTAGGGGTCGATGTAAGAACATTTGAAATTGTAAACTTTTGGTGTTCTAATATAGACCCGTTTATTTTAGTCTGGTACTGCTATTTTTATTCAGTTGTTTATATGGTCATACAGGGCTTTTGTGTATGCCTTTGCCTAGGTTTCTGTGTTTTCCAGATTTGGGGGAGCTTGAAAATTAGCTATGCCATCCCTTAACAGAGGACAATTTACTTTAGAGAGGTTCTTAAAGTTTTTGGGTTAAGTGGGGGGACTAGTTTTACGATTATTTCAAGGGAAACCACTTTGCGAACTGATCTTACCAGTGAGGACATCACGGTACGAGGGGTGCAACACTCTCTCATATTTGTGAGTACCAGATATAGGATATTTGTTCCCCTAGTGGGACTGCAGACTAGCTGTTCCTTATGAAGTCAAAAAATCTTTGGGCCAATCATTCCCGGCATTATAGATATAGATCAGACAGGCTTCATTGTAAATAGAAATACTTTTGATAATATAAGAAGAACTTTAACATTAATAGATTTTGCAAATAGGAAAAAGAAAGATTTAACACTTATTAGTCTTGATATAAGTTCAGCGTTTGATTCAGTAAGTTGGGACTATCTGTTTACCTTAATGAAGTGCACAAACTTCTCAGATGCATTTGTAAATCTAATTGAACATTTATACAAAGGAACGTTGGCTTATATTAAGGTAGGAACATATGTTTCACAAAAAATACCCATTCTTAAAGGTATAAAACAAGGATGCCCACTTTCTCCACTATTATTCACTTTAGTAATGGAGCCTTGGGCTAATTTGATCAGAAACAGTACTGACATAGAGGGTTTTGAAATAGATGAAAATACAACATCCAAAATTCAACTTTTTGCAGATGATGTTCTAATTACATCAGCAGGATCTAATTCTTCTATACAGTCTCTATTTGATAACATGATGAATTTTAAAAGTATTTCTGGTTTAATATTTAATGAAGAAAAAACTAAAATACTACCTATATATACATGAAAAAATATTCTCATTAGTGATTTTACTAAATATGTACCCAATTCAGGTCAGATAACTTATTTAGGTATAATACTATCTAAAGATATTAAATCTATTATATATAATAATTATAATACCTGTTTTCTTAATATACAAAATATTTTTAATACCTGGAATAATATGTTTTTTACTATGGAGGAGAGACTTACAATTATTAAAATGATAATATTCCCCAAGATTTTATACTTAATACAATCAATAATACTTCCACCTACAAAAATAATTATCAAGAAACTGAACACACTAATGTTAAATTTCTTATGGGCACCTAATAGACCTAGGATTGCATTAAAGAAACATACTAATAGCTGGTCTCAAGGGGTATTTCTTTTCCAGACTTTAATTTATATACTATCTCTTCTATTGTAAAAGTTATTACTTTATTAATAGATCAGTCATATGTCACAAAATGGAAAGATTATTGGGAGCTAATTAGTATACACTCCATGAAAATCTCCTTAACACATAAAAATATGATTGTAAATAACTCCATGTTATGGTTACTAAAGGAATTTTGTACTTCACCTATTACACCTAAACATATGGTTTGTTACCCATTAAATATTATTATTAGTTATCGTAACTTTATATTCATGCACCCTAAGTATAGGGAATGGAATTTTATTGTATTTCCTTTAATGTATACTCAGGGTATGCTTTTGTCATCTACTTCTGAAGGAACTCATTTAGCTATAGATAATGATCTGAAGTATTGGTATCAGTTGATATCTGATAATAAAGTTAAAAATCTAGATTTCTTAAAACAAGAATTTGATCTAAGAGAAACTTGCTGGTTAGAGGTTCAGACCTTTAGACAACATCTCATTAATAAAATAGATTTAATGTCTATAACTGTTAAAGAATCTATTCCAACACTGATTGATTACTTGATATTAAATTTACAACATAAAGTTTCTGATAAAGGTAAACTTTCATACATACATAAAGTTATCAGACAAGAAACCTTTTACAGTGTAGATTCATACTGGAATTATTTCACTTCTATTAATGGGAACCCACCAAATCAACAAGATAAACAATATATATTGGAATCTGCTTATAGAACTACGTCTTCCATTGTCTGGAGACTTTATACATGGAAATTGTTACATAGATCTTTTATACACCTTTGATGATGAATAAAATAAATAATAAAGATAATCTATGTAAGAGATGTAATGTAGAAATTAATGCTGACTGGGCTCATATGTTTTATGACTGTATAAAATTGAAAGAATACTGGAAGTCAATTAATGAATTTTTGCAGGCTCTTTTTACAGATAATTTCATTATTTCTAAATCTCTTATATTATTCAACACACCTGTACCTCAAAGTGTTAAAAAGGTTAAGCTTCCCTTGTTATGGTCTATTTTAGCAGTGGCTAGAAAAATAATAACTAGAAATTGGATTTCAGATACACCTCCTTCGTTCAATGAATTTAAAAATGTTATGAATATAGTGTGCCATATGGAAATAAACACAATTAGGACTAGAACAAATAGAAAAACATCTTATTTTATTGTATGGGATAATTTACAAAATTTGTTAAAAAAATTTTAATTTCAATAGCATGGTATTTTAGTTTAATTAATTGATCTGATTGTAGTGGATGTCTTTGTAAATACTTTAGTTGTTTTGTTGAATATTATAATAATACCTATTTTTAATTACTTGTATACAATTGTTATGATATTTCTCTTATATGTTAAAACAATAAACCTGTTTTGAAAAAAAAAATCTTTGGGCCTGCATGATGGAATTCCAAATTAAAGTTGTGAGTTTTTACCTTAGAATGTGAACTGTAAACATGATGTAAGGACTTACTGCAGACAGTCAACAGTGCACAATCCCAAATTGTTTGCAAAGGATGAATAAGAGAAAAATAAAAAAGGTAAACATTATATAACAAGTATTTAAAATGTGTCTTTCTGATGTTTCCTCAATTTTTTTGTCTTGTAACATGAACATATGCTCCTTAAACATCACCACATTAGCACAAACAGCACCCTCTTTGATATGAGCCATCAAACCTGGCCATTAGCAGCACACACACACATACATATAATAGGAAGACAAAAAATATTAAATGTACTCTAGATGTGAGAGTTTATCAGTTAGTACTAAAGGCACAACAGCACCAAGTTCTGAAAGTTATCCTTTGTAATTTGCTCGGAGATGTGTGGAAGAATGGGATGTTGGCAACACTTAAGCTAATATTTCCTCCCACAATATTAAACAAACATTTGCAACATTACAGTTGTTTTCTTCTCTTTCTTTTGTGAGCATCATTCTCTTTTCTAACATAAATTCAATTTAATTTACATTGCTTTTAATATATGTTTCAATGAGTAATGTACTTCCTTAGAAATGCAGAGAAATTTTACTCTTTGGCACAGCAGTGTGGTCATAACCATTTCATATAAATCTTATGAATGTTTCTCTATTATGTTAGTCGACATAGTCCCAACCATAGAAAATAAGGCGCTGTAGAGGTATAGTTCACTAATACAAGCAATTGTAGGTGGAAAACATGCATGTTTATTATCTCAGGATAATATATTTGGCTGGTATGACTTGTTGGTTCATTATCTGATGAAGTGGTATGGGTTATGAAGGAAAAGCGGTGATAACATTTAATGCATCTATGTGGATTATTGTCTTGTCCGTTGCTACATCCTGAGATAGTAAACTTGCATGTTTTCCACCTACAATTGTTTGTATTAGTGAACTGTACCTATACAGTGCCTTGTTTTCTGTGGTTGGTGTGCTACTAGTTTTGGCTCATAGTTTTTTTGGAGCTGGTTCTGGTCCCTCCTTTTTTCGATATAATCCCAGACATTTTGGTAAGTCTCTTCTCACTGTTACACCCTCAGTAAGAATACATCAAAGAGGAAAGATAATGAAACACTGATTATTCTTGCAGACAGACTAATCATTCAAACTTGATAGACCTTACCAAGTAACACTTCTCAATACTTGCTCTTGCAGTGTTAGGGCATGCGCACACAATCATTTAGGTCCTTACACCATGTTTTCCTGCCAAGCACGTACTGCAGATTGTTGAGTTTATGAATGCTTATGAGTTCACACCTAATTTGTATATCCACAGTGCTCAGTGGGTTGAATCTGCACTATATAAAGCCAATCATGTTACTAAGGGACTTGTACAGTGGTAGGGGAGACTGCTTTGATCCAGATAGCTCAATACTGCTATTTGACTTTCAAAACGTATTTCTTTGACAACTGGATTGATGGGAAAGTATGTTGCTGTGTTTTATAGACTGATTTTTTTACTTTACTGATGGATTACATTTCACAATCCCTCATTTGTTTACTATCTGATTTCTTTGTCCATTGCTGTTGGCATAGCCGTATACCTCAGTTATTTCTTTGCATTCAAACTCTAATCAAAGTAAATGTTACCCACCATTATGAAAGATTTTCTCTGGGAACGTAAACAGGTATTACAGAAGAGTGTCTTAGCACTTATTAACAATATCAGGGGTTTTATACTTGTAGTGCAACAACTGTTTAAGCCTGTGATGTATATCTGCTTGCCGTCAAAACAACTGGATCTCCAAAGAAATTTTTATCCATTTTTAATTGAAAGGTTTAAATTACTTTTGCTAATGCTGCAGTGTAATACAGAGGCATACAAATGATTTCAGCCTTACAGACTTTTAACATTGCTTTTCATTACCTTTTTTTCAGGGGGTTGTAATAACTTGTGTGTACTCATAGGGAGCCTTAAATTTTTAAATTATTTTCTGCATGTTGGCTGCACACATTCATACATATTTCTTTTGTTAACAGCCACTTGTTGCTTAATTTCCTTTTTTTTGTTCTTTTATGTTTCATATCATGCAGGGCCATGGAGTCCAAGACATCTGAACCCCATAGACCATCATACACCAATGCACAGGATGAAGTTATCATACAGGCACTACAGCAAAAAGAGGTAGATGTGAACATTTTTCTCATGACCATATCTGGGAGCTGGTGGTCAAAAATATCAATGTCATCAGAGGACATGGATGTAATTAACAAAAAATCCATCATTGGCCCAGTAATATGATAGACTCTTGTATGAGATGTTTCTTACTCTGCAGCTGTAAATGGGGATTATTTGTGTTTCTTTTGTCATTTTCATTATTATACTTATCACTCATGTTTCATCTCCTTTTCTTATGTGTAGCCACATCTGGATCTGGTTTTGCATGACCACCTGCACATATTAAGCACACCTTCTGTTATTGTTACTACTGTACTTAACGTAGATCTATATATACATGAAAGTAATTTTTCATTGTGTTAGCATCTATTATTGTTTAAAATACATTTCACATAAGTCTGATAATTTTTTATTCTATTTCTCTCTTTGTTGTGTTGATTTCTTTTTATTGTAGGTGATCCTGCCCATGACACTGAGGAACTCTTACTATCAAATAGCATAGCCTTGGTAGCCTCTGATGATGATTGCCATGATGAACAAGCACTGTCTGGGAGTGTGGAGGGTCAGTCTGACACTGATGTTCTGGCTCCCACATCCACTGCCCATATTTCAGTCACAATCAGTATTTCTACACATGTCCATGCCATGGAGCCCTCAGACTCCAGTTGTAAACCTGGTTGAGTCTCTCCATAGCCATTGTGAGGGCAACGTGCCACACAGGGGGTAGGTAGGGGTGTTCATAGGAGGCTTGCTGCTCACTATTCTCCTGAAGATGGTGTGTTAGTAGGTGTCACATGACGTATGTGTGGGGCTGTCATGGAGACATTAAACCAGGGCATGAGAGGAGATAATATGTGTATTAAATGTTGTGCATTATGACATGTGTGACTGTCTAAAGAGTATAGACAACATTTTGGACAGTATGAATGACACACTGGATCAGGCAGCATCTGCAATGGAATGTCTGCTGACTACAGTCAGGATCGACGTGGCCAGAGAGTCATTATATTATCAAGTGTTAAGTGTCATGGCAATGCCAGATCTCGCTACTGTAGTGGCACTACTTCCACTGTACCATCACTGATTACAGTATCCACACCCAGACATCATATTCCATATGGTCATGGTCGTGGAGGTAGTTGTCATGACAGAACTAGCAGTTCAGTTCCTGGCAGAGGTAAGTCTCATTTTAGGGGTAATAACACTGAACTGACTACTCTACCATCCACATCTCACACCTATCTGAGATGTCAGGCCATAGTGCTAGCACAGTGCTTGATTGTGTTTATACAGATACACACATATTGAAAAACAACCACCACACACACACACACACACACACACACACACACACACACACACACACACACACTCACTCACTTCTTTGGCGTCATGCTTACCCTCTTGTACCTCCTCCACCACTCTGTGCATGTGATGATGACTGTGCCCTGCCCAGTGCACATGTCTTTGTGACATAGGTTTGTCTATATGTCTGATGCACAGAGTGGCTAGGTAATGCATGCTTACTCAGAAGCATGCTTTAATTTAAATACATTGTAGAAGAAATGTTTTCATCAATCTTTCCTACTCATTTATGAATGATTGGTTATAAAATTGTTGACCCTCATTATATTTGTGTTAGTATTATTAGTAATGTATTAACAACAATGCAAATTACCCAATGGACAAACAGACCACCGTGTAGCACAATATTAAGTAACCCAACAGTACACTGAAGAATCACAGTGGAATGAAGCATAGTTCCATCTCTCGTGTACAAATGACTCAGCAAGTTAAAAACAAACAGACAGCTTTATTGAGGTTAGCGCTTTCACCACTAAGTGCCTTCTTCAGACCACAGACACAAGATAACAAAAAAGTATTTCATTAATACTCTCTTTTTAAAAGCTTACCCACAACTGCTTGTAATTATCCCTGCATACCATCTCCAAATTTGAACACTTTCATAGAGCGTGGTGACATAACTATGTGCACCACGACACATCTTAAAGCAGTATAGCACTTATTATTAAACTATAGCATTCATATGTGCACTAACCATGCATTATTTTAATAAATAATACAACTACTCACTAAACATATGTAACAATACATCCCCTTACAATATCAGGTCTAACCCCTTTAAGCTATTCAATAAAATATATCACATATCCAACTTGTTCAGTGTCTAAAAATAAACGCATACTACAATATTTAAATAACCATATATTGTATAACAGCTGTCCACCACTTCCATATGCAATGAAGTCATTTACAGAAATAAAGCATTTGCACAAAGAGAACATTGCAATAATAGATTATTCTATCACTTTAGTGCGGTAATGAAGCATTTGCACATATAAGAAACATTGCCATGATAAAGTGTTCTACCATTCTAAGGCAAAAGATCTTTATGTTGCCTCATTTAGCAGTGCACAAATTCAACAAAGCATCAAACACTACTTTCAAATACATATCATACTAGCATTAATCCCCGAGACATGACCATAGGGTGCACATAGCTAAAATGCATATACAACCACCTCACTACATAATAGCCTACCCCATAATTATTTTCATATTTATTCTTATGAATTTTTGAGTATTTTAATCTAGTTAATATAGTACATGAAATCTCATCCATTTTATAGAAGTGAATATATGATTGTGTACATTCACAGTTGTTTATATATATAGTGTTTGTATTTTATATATGAGATGAGTTGTTATAATATGAATGTTGCATTTACTTTAATATGTTGCATCCACTTCTATATTTGTCACCAGAAGCTTGCGCTTTAAGGGACTAATTGATTGAGTGTTCTTTAAATTGGATAATTTTCCCGCGCAGTGTGATTTATAAGAGGTAATGTTCTTATGTAAAATTGTCTGATGAAGCGTAGGTTTCACTATGCGAAAGCGCTTACATTTGTCCTATTTTGTGGATATAATAAATTATATGGATTTGGTTTTACTCAGCCGTTTGAAGTTTTTTGGATCCATTCGTGACTAGTTACTCCTTTCATTTTGTGCACTTGCTTTTCTGGTTTTTGTAAGGAGTTCTACTCAGCAGTTTGGTTGCTTCATCTTGCCAGTCTACCCCATAATTAGCAAGGTGCTCACCTAGTAATGAACATCTCTTCACTGGAAAACAAATATAAAGTTATTCTTGCAATCTACTCCATGTATTCCACTTACTCCACAAGCATTAGATACTAGCCACTAAATCGCTCACATAGTCATAAGCGCACCATTACTGAAAGTGCGTACCAACGCATATAATAAACATGGTGCTGCACTTCCAGTACACTCCATCATTTATACTCACTGGCGCTGCATGTTTGGATGTATAAGTATATCCATCCAATTATGCTAGAACACATTATGATATTAACTAGCAAGCAGTTGTATTACCAAATACTACATATAACACATCCACCTTAAGTAGCTTGGTAAGGAGGATACAACACCAATACAATCCAACCTCATTTACAAATACCCAAATGCATAATCTGCAATACAGCTATATTGATGAATGAGAATGAGTGACATAACAATGTTCGATCAAGCACTCTATATAATAAAACAGATAAAATTATGTATATTCATGTTCACTTAAAATGTAATTAATAGGCACTAAAATCAATACATTACATCACCACTCTTCCATTTATGATGTACATGTAACAACTTATATACAATGCATCCAAATGCTTCAGAAACCATACTAAAACATAGGCAGCAGGTAGCTACAAATCAAACTAACTGACAATAAAAAAGCATACTTAAATTTTAAATTTAAAATTTAATTTAATTAAATTTAAAAGCAGCTCCACCATTACTAAATCAGACAACAGTACATACATACAACTAAGGCACATCCACAATTAATAAATTCATATTTACGTATACCAGTCAGACCCATGTCTCATTCACACCTACACAGCATATACTAATAAATCCAATATATGCATATAAATAGAGAGACAAAGCATCACATGTGCAGAGCATCAATAATTCAAATTATGTTTGTCAACATGGACTATATGTTGAGAGAAAAACATATGGCCAATATTAGAAATGCACCCTAGCAAATTAATCAGTCTTAAATAAAGTGCTAACATGAAATGTCAGCCAACTTTCTTATGCACATATAACTAGACTATATCATTGACCATAAATACGTCATCATACTTGCATGGTATTGCTTGATTCTCTATCAAACTTCCTATATGTACACTCATGCATCCACTGCCACTGGTGCATGTATCTTAGAAAATAACTAAGTCAGTATATATTTATGACCTGGGTATACCCCTAGCATCCAAACCAGGCTTATTGGAAACTTTACCATAAAGACCATGTCCATATCTGCTCTCAATATGTGAATCCATGTAAGCTCAGACCATTCAATCCTATTTTTTATATCCCCCATTCTAATATGTTTCATTCATACATTTAGTGAGTAGTTGTATTATTTATTAAAATAATGCATGGTTAGTGTACATATGAATGTTATATTTTAATAAGTGCTATACTGCTTTAAGATGTGTCGTGGTGCACGTAGTTATGTCACCACGCTCTATGAAAGCGTTTGAATTTGGAGATGGTAGTGCAGGGATAATTATGAGCACCTGTGTGTATGCTTTTAAAAAGTGAGTATTGATGAAATACTTTTTATTATCTTGTGTCTATGGTCTGAAGAAGCCACTTAGATAGTGGTGAAAGCGCTAACCTCAATAAAGCTGTTTGTTTGTTTTTAACTTGTGGAGTCATTTGTACATGAGAGAGGGAAATGTGCTTCATTCCACTGTGATTCTTCTGTGTACTGTTGGCTTCTTATTAATGCAGTCAAAGTAGATAGTTAATTATTGCTTAATGCTATACTTGTGTAAATGATTATAACATTGGCCTGTGCACTGTTGGTCAACTAAAATGCATGATGAACAGTACTGGGCAAAATCCATGGCTGTATACTGCTTACATCAGTCATGTGCTAATACTGACAAATTGTATACCTGAGACATGTTTTAGCTTAAGGACATATAAATAGTTGCATATGAGAGTAACCAGTTATATATCTCTTTTTTGTACACGTTCCACATTTACATTGTTAATACTGCAACTATAAGATGTGTGTTTGAGGGTTGTCTCTGTGTGATGTTAACAACACACGACCATTACATGGTTATGGTTGTAGACTTTTCTAAAATCAGTTTCATTTACTATTTGTATGTATTTAGGATCTTCACATAAGTAACAAGTGACTGTGCTATTCTTTGCCTCTTAGCCAGAGCTATAGCATAGTGTACCTGCCTACATCTGCCAGCACCATCTACAACTGGTGGTTCTCATTCAGACTCTTCATCTGTATCTGCTGACACTGCTAGTCCTGCCTGTGATCCTAAAAACTGTGGTCCTGTCACTTGCTGTTCTTGTTGAAGCTGTTACCTGAGAATTACATAATGCCACATGGCACAAATTGTGAGTATTGGGGCAGAGGTGGCTGAGTCATACTGCAGGAGACCTCCTGATGTATCTAGACACAAGAACCTTAATTTGGCAAGCCAAATACACTTTCATAATCCTAGTTTGAGTGTGATCATTGCTGTATCCTTGCTCAGTTGCTTTTTTCTGGGTTTTCTACGAGTGTCACTAGCCAAGGTTCCAGTGCATAACTTGCATCCCGACTAAATGCCCTTATGTAAAGCCATCCTCTAGCAAACTTTGCATATAGCTCACAGGTGTGTCATATGTACGAGTTGTGAAAACTGAGTTGGTTACCTGCACACACATTGTAGATGATGCCTTGGGCATTACAGACAGCCTGACATTTTATTGATTGGTATCTTTTCCTGTTAATGTACCTCCTTCCCTGTTTACCAGGGGGGGTCTTTTATTTCTATATGTGTGCTATGCATGGTGCCCAAAATGTCAGGGAAGTATGATATTGCATAACATTCTTACATGGCTGTTGCTCTCTCCTCTGGGATGCATGGGATACAGATATGATCCCTTGCATGTTATAGAATTGTATTTAGAAACTGATGTAATATTCTAGAAGCTGATGCATTTGAGATCTCTAATACATCCCCAGTTGGTCTTTGAAAAGTACCAGTAGCTAATATGTGTAATGCCACATATACCTTTGTTTCTGGGATGGGTTCTACATGATTTCCCTGGGGACTCAGGTGAGGGTGGCAGAGGTTGCATATTTCCTCTAGTGTTTCCCTGCCCGCCCTATATTGCTCTACAATTTCTGTGTCATGAAGTCTGCAATATGTCAAATGGGGTTTAAACACCCTTCTCCTTCTTGACCAAGGTCTGGCAGCAGCAGCAGCACCTTGAATTAAAGACTATTGGAAACACAGGTTAATGATGGCAGCAGAATCCTCTTAACATTTTTTCTAAGTGTAATTGTGCCTGTATTCCAAAGAGTTTTGGATTTCAGGGCAAAATGGAGCACTGAGTGTACACAATCACTTTATAAGTTTCAGAATAGCTCCACCATGTCAGATTGCTTAATTAACATGCAATTCAGCTACTTATGCCTTTTTTAGCATATTGTGCCACTTACCCTTATTTTGAGGGCCTGCACCAAGTGCAGACCTGTTTAATGAATACCAAATAGCACACTAGCAGCACTAAGTGCAGGTGTTCATGAATCTGGCCCAATCTCTATTTCAGAAATATCCCTCACTATTAAGAATATGAACAATGGCAAAGTCCCAACTCCTAATGGATTCAATCCAGAATTCTATAAAAAATGTTCTAATATATTATCTAAAATCCTTCTATTTCTATTTAATGATATTATGTACAATGTGTTCTTTACTTAACTAGATCAAAAACAATACTAATTTTAAAGCCCAATTCCGACTATTCTGATCAAGGTCAATATCACTGATAAATTATGATATAAACTTTTAACAGCTAGAATTGCAAATAGAGTACAAATGCTTATTCCAACCAGTTTTATTTCCTTGCCTGTTGGGTTTTCCCAAATGAAGGCAAATAAATGATCATACTCTTATATTTAAAACTTTCCAAAAGGTCAACTTTAACAACAATTCAACTATTTTTGTTTTAGCTGTAGATGCAACAAAGGCTTCTGACTGTGTAAGTATCTCCTTTCTGGACAATGTTTGATTTAATTTGGATTTCCATCCTTTTGTTCTGCATATAACCTCTTCTTTATATTAAAATCGTTCTATCCATCTCTTTGTAAACCTATCATAATAAATCATCCACTTTCACTTTACATATTGAAACTCTTTTTTGTATCTCACACAGAAAACTTACTCTAATTTTCCATCATATTTAACATTAAAATTCCCATAACAGCTTTTACAGATGACATTATCTATTTAACTACTCCAATCTCAAATACACCAAAAATGATAAACTCAGTAAATATGTTTTCACAACTTTCCAATTATCAACTTAATGTATACAAAACTAAATTATTCCTTTTAATTCCAAACAATACATATATCAATATTCTTGATCTAGAAGGTATTAATATAAGTTCCTCTCCAAAATATTTAGGTGTGTCTTATCATTAGAATATGAAAATAGTTTTCAAGTCAAGCTGAATACAATCTGCCTATTGGTACAAGATGAAAAGACTATATGGAAGTCAATGAACCTTTTGCTTCTCTATAAAGTGGTCATAATTAAAAATGAATATTTTTCTTTCTTTCAACCAATAACTATCTTTAAAAAAATAACTTACACCTAATAAAATTCATATGGTATCCCATCTCTGTGAGAATAAGTTATGTGAAATACACAGCTCCCAAAGCAAATGAAGGTTTAGTCCTTCCAGATTTTTTACTATATTACTTGATAGTGAATTCAGTTGGATTATTTATGTCAATAAATATTGATTCATATTCAGCCAAATGGCAACCTCTGTAGGTTACAATTTGGAGCAATTCCTTCAAAAATGCAAACTCAATAAACTAGAACGTCCTGCCAATCTAATTCTGAGCCTAACACATTAAAAGTCAACAAATTGCTAAAAGAAGTAATCTCTTTATTCAATAGGTTATGACAATTGCTAAAACTAGATATCTTTTCCAACCATAAGAACACAAGACAATAATCCAGTGTTCATTTTGAATGATATACTGATGGATTTATCCAATTTCACCCTACTAAAAGACAAACACATTTTGGGATTTATTAAATACTGATTTTCACTCACTAGAAAATATGAGAAAAGATTTTGATTTACCCAAAAGCTATTTAACACATTTTAAACTGGATACAATTTTCATTATAGGATATAAAGTAAATTCATTAAATAGAAATGAATTGGAATGTTTAATAAACCTTATAAAACCATTCAACAAGATAAGGCAGTATCAAAAGCATATAAATGTATCTAAAACTTTAGATATAAAGACTTTTACCAAACCACTGAGGCATAGTTAGACATGGATAAAGATTTACTATAAGATAAACTAAAATGGTTTTGTAGCTAAATATTAAATGTATCCCTTTCAAAAGATCTTCTACACCCAATTAATGTTAAGTTGTAATCTCTAATTAACTCCATTAAATTTATCATAATTTGTCTTTAAATTGTCACTAAATTACAACACTTGTGCTGTGGTTAACATAAATCCACTACACGTCCTTTGACATTGCCCATATTCTAAAAATCTAAGGTATTAATTTCAGAACAAGCTAATTAAGATAGGATACAAGAATATCTTTTGGAACTGGCAACACATTACATTGCACATCTTTCCCAAAGGACTAGACCCTTTAGACTGGATGGACATGTCCAAAATATCATTGATACATTTTCAAGCAGTTGCTACTAAATACATTAAAGCATTTAAATAAATTAACAAGAATCAATCAAATAACAGCAGGTAACTGAATCTTGGGAAAATAGTGAGCCTCATCCTCTGATTGTCATTGTCTCTAATTGATCTAATGTTTAAACAACCCTTAACTACTGAATGTAATGATGATTTATGTACAAGTAATATGTATGTATGATCAGATAATAAAATACAGCAATGAGTCTATTAGAATTTTATAAGACTATTAAAGGTAACATCTTAACCAACCAAATTTATCATTAGACATTCTTGTAGTAATTTATTTTATACAGTTGTATATAGTTTAGTTATTAATTGTTTAACTTTGTTTAGATTGAATCTTATTGACATGCCCATAAGATAAGCACTTTTCCAATTTCAGCATTGATATCAACTTGTTGTCAATTATCATTGGAAAAAGGTTTTAATAAAATATATTTTGAGAAAAAAATGTTAAGTTAAAATTTACATATAATCCAGGATCTTTGTATTCAGTCACTCCCTGTATAACGCAATTTTGGAAAATAATTTTTTCAGGTCTGAAATTACCAAAATATATAACACAGCTCATAGATGGATTAAAATAAAGACAACTTTATTTAACCATTTAAATAATTCAGACACATATGAATTTAACTTTAAATAATTTGCTAATGATTTTAAAAATGTTTCATTTTTAACGTCATTGGCATATTTAGACAACCAAAAAGTGTTAATAGGTAAAATGAAAATGCTACATTGAACATATAGGGTCTAAAACAGAAGCAATCTCTGAACAATTTGAAAAGTGGCCCTAACACTTTGAAATCTAGGTCAAATCCAACACCTAATCAATTTGATAATGTAAGGATTTATCTTATGTTTCAACAAGGAATTAATTATCACTGCATGACGGATACTATCAAAAGCCTATGATAGATCTAAATATGTAACCCTCAATACTAAGACTATTATCTAAGGCTTCACTAACAATATCATAAAATCCAATCATATTGGAAGAATTTGATCTTTTCCTCATAAAGCCATGTGTTTGTGATTAACAAGTGCTAATACATTCTCATGGACGTTTCAAAGTAAGAATAAAGAGCTCTTAAAGCACTTACCCATAAACAATGTCAGACTTATTGGACAACAAATAAAATTATTGCAATGTATGACATGTTTATCGACTTTGATCCAGCTTCAGTATTAGGTTTGCATGTGATGCCTCATCTTCAGAAACAGGTAGTGTTCTGTTGCTGGTTCTAGTTTGGTTTTAAGAAACCTACTGCATTTGTTTCAATGCAATTGAATGAAACCAATTGTAACAATGCCTGCCTATTTAAAGAGACAGACAGACAGAGGCAGAGAAAGACAGAGGGAGAAACAGAAGCCCTTAGCTTGGTTGGAAAAGTAAATGCATTCAACTAGTACCAATATGGAAAACATTTTACAGTAATATAGATTGCCAACCTTTGGTAGCTATATCAAGCCTAATGCTAAGATGATGTCAGTAATGACTGCAGCCTGCTCTCAGCGCCAATCCTTGTTCCACAGAGAACCTCCACATAGATGAGTTTAACTCATTACATCCGAGTGATGCCTCCTGATGCATCTGCAGTTAACTCCTACTGATGCCTTGAGGCATCAAATATTGCTTGTTAATTTTTGCATCAATAATTCTAAAACCATGGTTTATGTACAAGATTTTTAAAGATTTCATCTTAAAGCTTACACAATGGCAAACTCAACTGCAGTAATATTTGACCTCTGTCTAGTGCAGGCAAAGAGATATTAAATGTTGTTTTTATTATATTAATTTATATAGATATATATAGCTATAATGTTCACATTTTTATAATTATCTCAACAAGTAACACAGACAGAACTCCTTACCCTCAAATGAAAGCTCTTAGCTAGATGAATAAAATGCTGCTGACGGTATGTGTTTAACTTGAAGGTTGCCGAGATATTGTAAGTTGTTTACAAAATATTACAAACATAACAGTTATTGTGTGTACTATGACTTATAAAATTCAGTTTAAGACCTAGAACTTAAAGAATATTACTACTATAAAAATAGTTTGCGCTGAAGGGTTTGCCATTTATATTTGTTTCATAACACATATGGTTCCAGAGATATGAACATTTGTTTGAAATGTGAGGCCATAATTTGATTCTGTCAAAAAGGCTTAGGCTCCGCCCATTGGAAGTTACAGTGCAAACTTCCTAAGCTCCACTGGAGTGAATGAATTAAGGGGACAGAGCATGATAATGCTTGTGGACTGTCAGAGCTGCCATATAAAAATCATGTGGAACCAATAATCATGGATCCAATGGATATGTCCTGCACATTATTCATTGCTTATTTATCAAAAGTAAAGGCAAAGAAGAAGCATCAGTAACTGATTGCCATCTCAGTTATTTTATTTGTATTTATTTTCTGGGGTAGAGCACTAACCTCTCTGGACCTTTTTCAGATTCAGCAAGAGAGCAGAATCTGGTTAAGTGACTTGCTCAGAGTAACACATTTAGGAATGGAGGCTGCGAAAATCAAACCTTGCACCACTGGAAACAGTTTGTTATATCTCCTTAATCCTTTATGCCAACTGACAAATTTTCATTTAAATGATCTAATTCACAAAAGGAGGGTCTAGAAGTGATACATTTTTGAACCCTGCTGTTAGTGTCAGGAAAGAGAGGTTGTCAATATGTCAAGATACCTTGCTACCTGGCTGGAAAGAGGTCATCCTGGCTATGCTGTCTCCCAAAGTGCTGGACTCTATATGTCTAAGGAAAGTAAAAATGAAATCATTTGCCAAAAATTGTGTTTAGAGATCTATATCTGATTGAAAGATAAATCAAATGGTGCTCTCTTTGTAAAATGGTCTAAAATACACCAGCACCACCACCATGACCTGCTCCCCTAGATCCTAAGGAAAGGCCTTCTGAGCCACAGAAAATATATTTATATTACCTTTGACAGTCTTTTCAAGGACATCTGGTTCCCAAATGCAGCTGATGCACCATCAAAGTGGTCTGAAATAATTTGCATTGTATCAGTGATATAAAAAAGACAGTATTAAGGACAATGTTTGCAACAAAATGTTTTGCCTGAGCAAGTTGATAGTGATAATCATCTGCAGATCATGAAATGAATTCAAAACATTTATGAATCAAAACATTATTAAGCATTATACAATTAACATTAACCAATACTCAAAAAATGCATGCTGATTGGATAAAGCAATCTGTTTGCCCATTTTAAGTCAAACATTACCCAAAAGAAGAATCCAGGTGACTGTAGCTATTAAAACAACATTTCAGGCTGCAGTTTCACCTGTCCCATTAAGCAGTGGGAATGCAAAGTTCCATCGTCCCTAAGGTCAAGCATAATGAAAATGTGATTACTAAAATATTTGAAAAAACATAATTTTCTATTCACTGCTGAGACATCAGAAGTGTGCAAGTGTCCTCACATAACCTGTAGGACATGTGTAAAGTCCTGAGTCCTATAAAAGAAAAAATGGCATGAATTGTATTCTCCCTAGTGTCCTGTGCAAACATCAGCATGTATGCATCCAACATGTGCACAGTACAATAGAAAAAGCCATCTGCAGTCATGCAGAAAAACTCTAGTAAAACAAGCAGTTTAAGATACAATACCATTATTTAAAAAGCAAAGCAATTCCTTTTTTAATTAATGTCATGGTATAATAATAATAATAATCTGCTTGTGTGTATGGATAATGCTGGTTTACAAACAGTATAATTATTTCTTTGCTCCATTCAGCTTTTCCCTTATGATCAAACCATGCCAGCCCATGGATAAACCGAGCATTACACATACCCAGTTGTGCATTATTGATAACTTTTAAACCAGTATCTCTAGCATAGATGGCCTTGCTGAAAGATGCATGCAAACATTTAAGAAAGCTGTGAAAGCTAAGAGTCTCAATGGCAAGCCAGTGCACCTGTACAAAATAAGAAAGGCAATTTTCTCTTCATGCATGTTGCTCCTGAACTGAATGCTGTACTCTGCTGTAGATGACTTAGTGAAATAAGATGCATGTAGGTTAGCACACAAGACAATTGGCAAACCCAGTATAGGGATAAGCAGACATTCACCAGACATTACAGAAGTGGCAAATGACAACTAGACCACATTGCTTCTAAAACTGTTCCTGTAAACTATGCTATTAACATAGGGTACATTTTATTTATTTATTTATTTATTTATTACTTGAGGCTTACCTTGTGTCATATCTCTGTTATATTGTTCTTTACCACGCACTAATTCAGTTGTATTTTGACTGTTTTCTAGTATGCTTGCTTTAAAATGCTACATGCTTTTTCATTTTTTTCACTATACTATATAACTCCTGCAACCCTTTACAAACATAACTCCTTGGTTGTGGTTAACTGACTACAAATATTTTGAAACACAAATAAATAAATAAATGCATGATTTATTTCTACTTGTCAACTTAGTAAGGTGTGGTTAGTTAAGTTGAATTGTGTAAATCTGATTCTAGTCTTACAAACTTTAGATCAAGAACATTTTACCAAATGAGCTTCTAGACATGATAATTACTTAAGTGAAAATATCTGCAGATATCTGTTATTTGTTACTGTAATACTGTGCCTTGAAATTTTAAAGCCTACTCATTTTTTTAAGTTCTGCTTCCAATGTAAATATTGTTTCATTAGTGCCCTGGTAATGTGACAATGCCATACACAACTAATGACTCCAAAATTTGTACACTTGCTATTGTAACTGTTGGGGGTCTAAATTAAAATATCGAAACCTCACTTACACAAATACCTAAATGCCAACACATACATAGCGAACCGCGAAAACACCAAACGTCCTGAAGCGCGAAATTCAAAATATCAGATATAGTTGGCCAACCCCACCCCCCACTACATACTACCTACCCAAACAAAATAAATAATCCACACTTCCCCATATCTACACTTCACCCATATATCCCATATCCTAATCAAATACACACAAATGTATCTACCTATAAACAAACAATACTCAACTACGGGAAAAGTATAATTTACGTATACATTCAGCTACACAACTATAT